>NC_069502.1:850928495-851048776 GCF_027579735.1 Bombina bombina | reverse complement strand
GTGCGATTGAGGGTCAAACAAGAACTCAGGACTGGGATGCCCAGCCTGCTTTTTATTAAGGTTACATGCACACAGGGCACTCCCAGGGGGAGAGGGGGGGAAGCACAAAATCCCCCATCACACATTTAGATAGAGAGCACTGTCCTTTGACAGGCCACAATAGGATTACAGTACTTAAGATAACAAGTTTACAAGTTCATCTTATCAATTAGCAGTCTGGCTCCAGAGGTGATTAGACAATAGTTTCTAAAAGCTGAAAAAAAAGAGTTAACTCTTTATGAAATGATACTTGTTACGGTTTTCTTGGAGCCCTTCTTAGGCGCTGGCTTGCTGGTTCAGGCATTGCTGCTGGGAAATAAGCTCTTCACAACAAAATAACTAATGCTTCTGTAACAACCCCTAATCTGCCGACCGGACCTTACCGCTACTCTAATAAATGTATTAACCCCTAAAGCTAAGTCTAACCCTAACACCCTCCTAAATGAAATATAATTTAAATCTAACAAAATAAAATAAATCTTATTAAATAAATTATTCCTATTTAAAGCTAAATACTTACCTGTAAAATAAACCCTAATATAGCTACAATATAAATAATAATTATATTGTAGCTATTTTAGGATTAATATTTATTTTACAGTCAACTTTGTATTTATTTTAACTAGGTACAATAGCTATTAAATAGTTAAGAACTATTTAATAGTTACCTAGTTAAAATAATTACAAAATTACCTGTAAAATAAATCCTAACCTAAGTTACAATTAAACCTAACACTACACTATCATTAAATAAATTAAATAAACTATCTACAATTATCTACAATTATATCAACTAAACTAAATTACAAAAAAACCAAACACTAAATTACAAAAAATAAAAAAAGATTACAAGAATTTTAAACTAATTACACCTACTCTAACCCCCTTAAAAAAATAACAATGCCCCCCAAAATAAAAAAATGCCCTAACCTATTCTAAAATAAAAATTGTAAAGCTCTTTTACCTTACCAGCCCTTAAAATGGCCTTTTGCGGGGCATGCCCCAAAGAATTCTGCTCTTTTGCCTGTAAAAAAAAACCATACAATACCCCCCCAACATTACAACCCACCACCCACATACCCCTAATCTCACCCAAACCCCCCTTAAATAAACCTAACACTAAGCCCCTGAAGATCTCCCTACTTTGTCTTCACCACGCCGGGTATCACCGATCCGTCCAGAAGAGGGTCCGAAGTCTTCATCCTATCCGGCAAGAAGAGCTCCTCCAGAGGGTCCAAAGTCTTCATCCTATCCGGGCAGAAGAGGACATCCGGACCGGCAGACATCTTCATCCAGACGACATCTTCTATCTTCTTCCATCCGGCGCGGAGCGGGACCATCTTCAAGCAGCCGACGCAGAGCCATCCTTCTTCACCAACGGACTAATGACGAATGAAGGTTCCTTTAAGGGACGTCATCCAAGATGGCGTCCCTCGAATTCCGATTGGCTGATAGGATTCTATCAGCCAATCGGAATTAAGGTAGGAAAAATCTGATTGGCTGATCCAATCAGCCAATCAGATTGAGCTCGCATTCTATTGTGCGGTCGGCAGATTAGGGGTTAAAAAAATTTAATAGAGTGGCGGCGATGTGGGAGGGCCTCGGTCTAGGGGTACATAGGTAGTTTATGGGTGTTAGTGTACTTTAGAGCACAGTAGTTAAGAGTCTTATGAACCGGCGTTAGCCCAGAAAGCTCTTAACTCCTGGCTTTTCTCTGCGGCTGGAGTCTTGTCGTTAGATTTCTAACGCTCACTTCAGCCAAGACTCTAAATACCGGCGTTAGAAAGATCCCATTGAAAAGATAGGATACGCAATTGGCGTAGGGGGATCTGCGTTATGGAAAAGTTGCGGCTGGAAAGTGAGCGTTAGACCCTTTCCTGACTGGCTCTAAATACCAGCGGGTGGTAAAAACCAGCGTTAGGACCCCCTAACGCTGGTTTGGACGGCTAACGCAGAACTCTAAATCTAGGCATAAGTTTTTAATGAATTTAATGGATCTGAAATAAAAAAAAACTACAAGCCGATAAAATAAATAACCATTAACCACACTGAAATTGGACAGAAAAATAACTTAAAAAAGCAATAATAAAAAATCTGTTATCTGTTATAAATGACTGAGTGAAGCATAATATATTGTTGATTATTTAATATCTATATACATTCTTCTTTCAGTTCTATTTAACAGAATCAGATTTAAGAGATTTTTTTTGTTTACCAAATTAAGTATAGTCCTAGAAAACTTTTATATCTATTTAAAACAGTAAGGGCTAGATAATTACATTTGATTGCTAAGCTTTACCAATGCTCTGTCTGATTAATGAAAGCTGATAAAATTAAAACTTGCAGGAAATGGTTTACACTGCAGTATTAATATTTATTGGCAGATCAGGACTACTGCATGTGTGTTAAACAACAAAGGTGTAGGCTTGTTCAATGCAGAAATGAATATCCCTTTTAAAAAGTGTATTATTTTGTTCCTTTTTTATATGAACAAAAGATTTTTATAAATTAATATGCTTATTATTTTAAATTCATATTCTTATTATTTATTAAAATATAATTCATTTTAATCTTTAATTACATTCATAAAAATGATTTCTTCTGTTAAGTGTGATCAGTCCACGGGTCATCATTACTTCTGGGATATTACTCCTCCCCAACAGGAAGTGCAAGAGGATTCACCCAGCAGAGCTGCATATAGCTCCTCCCCTCTACGTCACTCCCAGTCATTCTCTTGCACCCAACGACTAGATAGGATGTGTGAGAGGACTATGGTGATTATACTTAGTTTTATATCTTCAATCAAAAGTTTGTTATTTTAAAATAGCACCGGAGTGTGTTATTACCTCTCTGGCAGAGTTTGAAGAAGAATCTACCAGAGTTTTGCTATGATTTTAGCCGGAGTAGTTAAGATCATATTGCTGTTCTCGGCCATCTGAGGAGTGAGGTAAACTTCAGATCAGGGGACAGCGGGCAGATGAATCTGCATAGAGGTATGTAGCAGTTTTTATTTTCTGACAATGGAATTGATGAGAAAATCCTGCCATACCGATATAATGTCATGTATGTATACTTTACACTTCAGTATTCTGGGGAATGGTACTTCACTAGAATTACACTGTAAGAAAGACATAAAGCTGTTTAATAACTAGAGATTATATTTAACGTTTTTGCTGGAATGTAAAATCGTTTTCATTTGCTGAGGTACTGTGTGAATAAATGTTTGGGCACTATTTTTCCACTTGGCAGTTGCTTAATCTGTTTTCTGACAGTTTCTGTTCTCCCTCACTGCTGTGTGTGAGGGGGAGGGGCCGTTTTTTGGCGCTTTTACTATGCATCAAATATTTCAGTCAGCAACTCATTGTATTCCCTGCATGATCCGGTTCATCTCTACAGAGCTCAGGGGTCTTCAAAACTTATTTTGAGGGAGGTAATTTCTCTCAGCAGAGCTGTGAGAATTATAGTTTGACTGAGATAAAAAACGTTTATTCTGTAATTTGTTTCCTGCTTTCAGAATTTGTTATCTTTGCTAATGGGATTAAACCTTTGCTAAAGTTGTGTTGTTTACAAGGATTGAGGCTATAACTGTTTCAATTTATTAATTTTCAACTGTCATAGATCTTCTGTGCTTCTTAAAGGCACAGTACGTTTTAATATTATTCTAATTGAATTGTATTTCCAAGTTGCAAGTTTATTTGCTAGTGTGTTAAACATGTCTGATTCAGAGGATGATACCTGTGTCATTTGTTGCAATGCCAAAGTGGAGCCCAATAGAAATTTATGTACTAACTGTATTGATGCTACTTTAAATAAAAGTCAATCTGTACAAATTGAACACATTTCACCAAACAACGAGGGGAGAGTTATGCCGACTAACTCGCCTCACGTGTCAGTACCTACATCTCCCGCTCAGAGGGAGGTGCGTGATATTGTAGCGCCGAGTACATCTGGGCGGCCATTACAAATCACATTACAGGATATGGCTACTGTTATGACTGAGGTTTTGGCTAAATTACCAGAACTAAGAGGTAAGCGTGATCACTCTGGGGTGAGAACAGAGTGCGCTGATAATATTAGGGCCATGTCAGACACTGCGTCACAGGTGGCAGAACATGAGGACGGAGAACTTCATTCTGTGGGTGACGGTTCTGATCCAAACAGACTGGATTCAGATATTTCAAATTTTAAATTTAAACTGGAAAACCTCCGTGTATTACTAGGGGAGGTGTTAGCGGCTCTGAATGATTGTAACACAGTTGCAATACCAGAGAAAATGTGTAGGTTGGATAAATATTTTGCGGTACCGACGAGTACTGAGGTTTTTCCTATACCTAAGAGACTTACTGAAATTGTTACTAAGGAGTGGGATAGACCCGGTGTGCCGTTCTCACCCCCTCCGATATTTAGAAAAATGTTTCCAATAGACGCCACCACAAGGGACTTATGGCAAACGGTCCCTAAGGTGGAGGGAGCAGTTTCTACCTTAGCTAAGCGTACCACTATCCCGGTGGAGGATAGCTGTGCTTTTTCAGATCCAATGGATAAAAAGTTAGAGGGTTACCTTAAGAAAATGTTTGTTCAACAAGGTTTTATATTGCAACCCCTTGCATGCATTGCGCCGATCACGGCTGCAGCGGCATTCTGGATTGAGTCTCTGGAAGAGAACATTGGTTCAGCTACTCTGGACGACATTACGGACAGGCTTAGAGTCCTTAAACTAGCTAATTCATTCATTTCGGAGGCCGTAGTACATCTTACTAAACTTACGGCGAAGAATTCAGGATTCGCCATTCAGGCACGCAGGGCGCTGTGGCTAAAATCCTGGTCAGCTGATGTTACTTCTAAGTCTAAATTGCTTAATATACCTTTCAAAGGGCAGACCTTATTCGGGCCCGGGTTGAAAGAGATTATCGCTGACATTACAGGAGGTAAAGGCCATGCCCTGCCTCAGGACAAAGCCAAAGCCAAGACTAGACAGTCTAATTTTCGTTCCTTTCGTAATTTCAAAGCAGGAGCAGCATCAACTTCCTCTGCACCAAAACAGGAAGGAGCTGTTGCTCGCTACAGACAAGCAGTGGCGTCACTAGGGGGGGGCGGGGGGGGGGGCGGGCCGCACCCGGGTGACACCCACCAGGGGGTGACACCAAAAAAAAAAAAAAAAAAATTTTTTTTTTTTTTTTTTTTTTTTTTAATTTTATTGAAATTCAAAGAAATACAATGTTGAGATGCATAGATTTTTTTTTTATTAGAGGGGCTGGCATTTGTGAACATTGGTGGGACTGGGGAAGATGTAGACACACAATTTTTTTGCCCCTTGAGCCAGTGCTGCAATTTCAACAAATAGTTTTCCCGGCTGCTCCTAGCCTAAACCTGCCTGCCTATCTGTGCTCACTGCTCAGTGACATGTGGAGCAGTGGAGTCACTCACTGCTGTGCTGTCTCTCTAAACGGGAACTGGCAAATCATGAGGGGATGCCTGGCACCTGACCGCATGACTGTTTGACACTGTCTTTAAAGTGAAGCAGCCACATATGATGCCCACCAGACCATTACGGTTACGGTACACTAAGTGCACACTGAACAGGTAGGAGGGCGGGCGGGGGTCTGGGGGTGGGCAGAGTGCAGAGCTGATTGGCCATAAGAAGCGGTAGGCACGCGGCCCGTGGCTGTGCACTGACAGGCTTGGAACAGAGTCAGAGAGCAGAATTTTCATAGTTTGCACCTAAAACTTTTCTTTAGTGATTTATTTTTAGAGTGCTCTGTTTATCTTTCATTTGATGCTCTGCTGAGCCAGGGAGCAGCTCTAGGCATGAGCTTTATAATTAATGCAGTGCAGTTTACATATTTTGTATGTGTGTGTCTGAGTTTTTGTGTGTGTGTGTGTTTTTGTGTGTGTGTGTGTGTCTGAGTGTTTTTGTGTGTGTGTGTGTCTGAGTGTGTTTCCGAGTGTTTGTGTGTGCATCTGAGTATGTTTTAAGTGTGTCTGAGTGTTTGTATGTGTGTTTGCCTGTGTTTTTGTGTGTGTCTGCTTTCTGGGGGGGGGGGGTGACACCATAACTTACCGCACCGGGTGACACCAACCCTAGTGACGCCACTGCAGACAAGGCTGGAAACCTAACCAGTCCTGGAACAAGGGCAAGCAGACTAGGAAACCTGCTGCTGCCCCTAAAACAGCATGAATTGAGGGCCCCCGATCCGGGATCGGATCTAGTGGGGGGCAGACTTTCTCTCTTCGCCCAGGCTTGGGCAAGAGATGTTCAGGATCCCTGGGCGCTAGAGATAATATCTCAGGGATACCTTCTGGACTTCAAATACTCTCCTCCAAGAGAGAGATTTCATCTGTCAAGATTGTCAACAATCCAGACAAAGAAAGAGGCGTTTCTACGCTGCGTACAAGAGCTCTTGTTAATGGGAGTAATCCATCCAGTTCCACGATCGGAACAGGGACAGGGGTTTTACTCAAATCTGTTTGTGGTTCCCAAAAAAGAGGGAACTTTCAGACCAATCCTGGACTTAAAGATCCTAAACAAATTCCTAAGAGTTCCATCGTTCAAGATGGAGACTATTCGGACAATTTTACCTATGATCCAAGAGGGTCAGTACATGACCACTGTAGATTTAAAAGATGCTTACCTTCACATACCGATTCACAAAGATCATTATCGGTACCTAAGGTTTGCCTTCCTAGACAGGCATTACCAGTTTGTGGCTCTTCCATTCGGATTGGCTACAGCTCCAAGAATCTTCACAAAGGTTCTGGGTGCTCTTCTGGCGGTACTAAGACCGCAGGGGAATCTCGGTAGCTCCATACCTAGACGACATTCTGATACAAGCTTCAAGCTTTCAAACTGCCAAGTCTCATACAGAGTTAGTGCTGGCATTTCTAAGGTCACATGGATGGAAGGTGAACGAAAAGAAAAGTTCACTCGTTCCACTCACAAGAGTTCCCTTCCTGGGGACTCTTATAGATTCTGTAGAAATGAAGATTTACCTGACAGAGGACAGGCTAACAAGACTTCAAAGTGCTTGCCGCACCCTTCATTCCATTCAACACCCGTCAGTGGCTCAATGCATGGAGGTAATCGGCTTAATGGTAGCGGCAATGGACATAGTACCCTTTGCACGCTTACACCTCAGACCACTGCAACTGTGCATGCTAAGTCAGTGGAATGGGGATTACTCAGACTTATCCCCTTCTCTGAATCTGGATCAAGAGACCAGAAATTCTCTTCTATGGTGGCTTTCTCGGCCACATCTGTCCAGGGGGATGCCATTCAGCAGACCAGACTGGACAATTGTAACAACAGACGCCAGCCTTCTAGGTTGGGGTGCCGTCTGGAATTCTCTGAAGGCTCAGGGACAATGGAGTCAGGAGGAGAGTCTCCTGCCAATAAACATTCTGGAATTGAGAGCAGTTCTCAATGCCCTCCTGGCTTGGCCCCAGTTGACAACTCGGGGGTTCATCAGGTTTCAGTCGGACAACATCACGACTGTAGCTTACATCAACCATCAGGGAGGGACAAGAAGCTCCCTAGCTATGATGGAAGTATCAAAGATAATTCGCTGGGCAGAGTCTCACTCTTGCCACCTGTCAGCAATCCACATCCCGGGAGTGGAGAACTGGGAGGCGGATTTCTTAAGTCGTCAGACTTTTCATCCGGGGGAGTGGGAACTTCATCCGGAGGTCTTTGCCCAAATACTTCGACGTTGGGGCAAACCAGAGATAGATCTCATGGCGTCTCGACAGAACGCCAAGCTTCCTCGTTACGGGTCCAGATCCAGGGATCCAGGAGCAGTCCTGATAGATGCTCTGACAGCACCTTGGGACTTCAGGATGGCTTACGTGTTTCCACCCTTCCCGTTGCTTCCTCGATTGATTGCCAGAATCAAACAAGAGAGAGCATCAGTGATTCTAATAGCACCTGCGTGGCCACGCAGGACTTGGTATGCAGACCTGGTGGACATGTCATCCTGTCCACCTTGGTCTCTACCTCTGAAACAGGACCTTCTGATACAGGGTCCCTTCAAACATCAAAATCTAACTTCTCTGAAGCTGACTGCTTGGAAATTGAACGCTTGATTTTATCAAGACGTGGATTTTCTGAGTCAGTTATTGATACCTTAATACAGGCTAGGAAACCTGTTACCAGAAAGATTTACCATAAGATATGGCGTAAATACCTATATTGGTGTGAATCCAAAGGTTACTCTTGGAGTAAGGTTAGGATTCCTAGGATATTGTCTTTTCTACAAGAAGGTTTAGAAAAGGGTTTATCTGCTAGTTCATTAAAGGGACAGATCTCAGCTCTGTCCATTCTGTTACACAAACGTCTGTCAGAAGTTCCTGACGTCCAGGCTTTTTGTCAGGCTTTGGCCAGAATTAAGCCTGTGTTTAAAACTGTTGCTCCACCATGGAGTTTAAACCTTGTTCTTAATGTTTTACAGGGCGTTCCGTTTGAACCCCTTCATTCCATTGATATAAAGTTGTTATCTTGGAAAGTTCTATTTTTAATGGCTATTTCCTCGGCTCGAAGAGTCTCTGAATTATCAGCCTTACATTGTGATTCTCCTTATTTGATTTTTCATTCGGATAAGGTAGTCCTGCGTACTAAACCTGGGTTCTTACCTAAGGTAGTTACTAACAGGAATATCAATCAAGAGATTGTTGTTCCTTCTTTATGCCCAAATCCTTCTTCAAAGAAGGAACGTCTACTGCACAACCTGGATGTAGTCCGTGCTCTAAAATTTTACTTACAGGCAACTAAGGAATTTCGACAAACGTCTTCTCTGTTTGTCATTTACTCTGGGCAGAGGAGAGGTCAAAAAGCTTCCGCTACCTCTCTTTCTTTTTGGCTTCGTAGCATAATTCGTTTAGCTTATGAGACTGCTGGACAGCAGCCTCCTGAAAGAATTACAGCTCATTCTACTAGAGCTGTGGCTTCCACTTGGGCCTTCAAGAATGAGGCCTCTGTTGAACAGATTTGCAAGGCTGCAACTTGGTCTTCGCTTCATACTTTTTCCAAATTTTACAAATTTGACACTTTTGCTTCATCGGAGGCTATTTTTGGGAGAAAGGTTCTTCAGGCAGTGGTTCCTTCTGTATAAAGAGCCTGCCTATCCCTCCCGTCATCCGTGTACTTTTGCTTTGGTATTGGTATCCCAGAAGTAATGATGACCCGTGGACTGATCACACTTAACAGAAGAAAACATAATTTATGCTTACCTGATAAATTCCTTTCTTCTGTAGTGTGATCAGTCCACGGCCCGCCCTGTTTTTAAGGCAGGTAAATATTTTTTAATTTATACTCCAGTCACCACTTCACCCTTGGCTTTTCCTTTCTCGTTGGTCCTTGGTCGAATGACTGGGAGTGACGTAGAGGGGAGGAGCTATATGCAGCTCTGCTGGGTGAATCCTCTTGCACTTCCTGTTGGGGAGGAGTAATATCCCAGAAGTAATGATGACCCGTGGACTGATCACACTACAGAAGAAAGGAATTTATCAGGTAAGCATAAATTATGTTTTTGTGTCATGTTTATAGGGAGCCAGACCTCTCCTTGCAATAAACATGACTGAGTAATCACCAGCTCCTTTTGGAGTGCTTGTGCCATTTTACAATTAAAATATACCTTTTATTTCTCTCTGTAAAATGTTCCAGGAAATCATTTAACACTTTGTTCAGTTTACCTTAGAGTGTTTTTTTGTTTTAATATTTAAGTTCAGTCTAACCCTATGCCCCTTGTTTTTAGCCAGTGTTTGTTCAAAGAAAAATAAATCACTGTATATTTATTCTTTGCTACACTCCATTATACAGTATGTAGGATGGTTATAAATAACGAAGTATTAATGGGTGATATGAAGTTGGAATGAGTTTTATATTCTGGCGCATTTCTCCATAACAAAATCTGTTCAATACACTAAGTCAAGCCCTGTTTGCATAACTGTTTACTAGGGATTTAAAACATAGAAGCTTTGTCTATTTATGCAATTATCATTCAGCATTGTGTGGAGGAAGAGTTGCTCCGGTTCAGCTCCGTTAGAGACAACAGAGGTTTGATTTACAGCTGTGTAGTGCGGGGATGTAGAGGGGGGTTGCTCTGTGTTAGGCTGCTGTGAATTAAACCTCCGTTGCGTTGTCTCTCATGGAGCTGAACTGCTGAACCGGAACAACTCTTCCACAGCACTAAACAAACAGTACACCGGAGCCTTTCAGAACAGGAAGTGCAGATTCTGCAGAAAGAAGAACCGCTCTAAGTAGGAAAGGAGGGAGGAGGCTGTGCTGTAGTGATTTCATGCATGAGTGGTATTGTGGGAAATGTAGTTGCTAACCAAATGGCCTAAAAGGGCTCTAGCTGCACTGGCCTTAATTTTAGGTGCGGGTGGATGCAGTAAGCGGCGGGGAGCAAGTGTAGGTGTGGGGTAGATAGAGCATGCAATTTTCGTCCGGTTTGCCCCTCTTTCGGCCCAAATGGGATAGGCCATTGGGATAGTGTAAAATCGCTAGTATTTTACACTATAAGTAATTGCTGTGCTACTGGCCCTGGTATATATTTTCAGGTAATGTGACATTCACATGCAGCTGGTTACATAGCTGGTTACATAGCTCTAGTTATACAGTGAGAATGGGGGGAAGTTAAAGGGACAGTATACTGTAAAATAGTTTTTCCCTTAATGTGTTTACAATTGTTTTTTTTACCAACTGCAGAGTAAAAAAATTATGAAAATTAGCTTTTTAAGGTTTATTTGTGTATATTAAAGCTCTGATTTTGTGTTTTGAAGCCACAACCTAATAAAATGGGTTGAGCTTGTAGGTATTATCAGATGTCATTACTTTATCACATTGTGTACATATACATGCTTCTGTATCTTATATCTGTCCATAAAACAATCACCAATACTTGGAGAGAACAATGGAAAATCAACATTGTATTACCTTATCTCTGCTATATCCCACTGGGAGTGTAATTTCTTCTGCTGGCTGTGTTTACAAAGCTTATCTATAGCTTGGACCTGCGGCCACAAACTTTCAGAATAGGTGGGGATACCATATGCTAAATCAACTATTTCAAATGCCAATATAAGGGTAAAGGAGCTACTTGTAAACAATTTAATACACTCCAGCAGGTAAAGTGGATCATTGGGAACAAATTAAAGGGGAGAAATATTTTTAGTAAACTGTCCCTTTAATACAGTTAAATGGCACAATACAAATGTTTTGACGTCACACTTCAGTTAGCTAAACAGACAATGCAATATGACATGACATGTACATATAACACACAATATAGTTCTGTATATAGTATAGTCTATATAGTACCAATGACACACTATATAGTTCTGTGTATAATATAGTATATATATATAGTACTAGTGACACAATATATAATTCTGTATATAGTATAGTCTTTATTAGGGTTCTGCAAACCTTTTTACCTAAGACCCAGTGCAATGATAATCGCACATCTTCGCAACCCTATTTTATGCTTGGTCTGAAAATGTTTGAAGTAATATACAAGGTAGCTGCAACTTTTGGCAAAGTGACTAAAATGTGTACGTGTTTTATTCCTTTGATTGTAGTCAAAGTTGAAAGTGTTGTAAAAGGTAATGATACACAATTGAACTGGCACTGTGTTTATTAAGGTAAAAAAACAAAACAAAAGAGAGCCCAAAACTTGGGAAATCTCGATTGGGTGCTACCCTCCCACCATGATTAAACGCACATATATAATCAAAAAGAGAAAGAAAAAAAAGAGGGGGAAGAAAAAGGGAGGGTAAGAAATAAATAAGGAGAAAAAAGAAGAAAATAGTGGTTTATGGGACACAGTTTTCTATTACTGTTAAAAAGGGGTTGTTTATTATAAAATGTTAAAACAACATTAATTAGGGAATAAATATTCAAAGACCAATGGGGGATATAAAGATAAATTCAAAAGGCTGCACCACCCACACTCTAGATTTCAAGGCTAGGTTCAAGGTGGGCTAGCTACAGTTTAGAACTACAGACATTCATGCTCAAAACACTAGGTTGGTCACAGAGACACACCCTCCAAGTATTCACGGCCGATAATCTTGAACCTCGGCATCAGTCTGCGGGATGTGTATGTGGCAAGACTAGCGAAAAAATATCACACACAGATGCATTTCGTCCCGTATACGGACCTTTTTCAATGTGGACGATTTGAGAAAAAAATACCTCTCATACAACACACATGCACACACGCTCTCATACAATACACACCACACACACACATTCATACAACACACACACATTCTCATATAATACACACACTAACTAAGGGGTAGATTTATCATTGGTCGAGCGTACATGATTCGCTGTAGTAAATCATGTCCGCCCAACATCGCTAAATGCCGACTTGTGAAATGCTTGTGCAATGCCGCCCCCCTGCGCATTCGCTGCCAATCGGATGCTAGCAGGGGGTGTCAATCATCCCGGTCTTACAACCGCTGCTTCTTAATTTAGGTTTAAAGCGGACCTGAAACCTTGGGCCGACATATCAGCATCCGCTGCTTGTTAAATCCGTCCCAAATTCTTACATAGCAAACAAACACACATATACAAAGCACAACACACGCATCACGCATGCCATCCTTTTATTTATATAATTATATATATATATATGTGTATAAAACAAAAGAGTTTATATTCTGCGCCTTTCTTCTGTGGTACAAAATAAAAATTGTGGGGCAAATATCACCCCTATATCTAGGGACTTACTTCAAGCAACCTCAATCCGTATGAGGTAAGTAATCACCAAAGTATAGATGTTTCTCCAGGATGAGTGTTAGTTGTCATCCATAAGCTGAACAATGTATCCAATGTGCTGTAGATCAAGGTTGAGTGCAGAATCCTCGCCACACAGTAAGATGTCTCAGGATATATGTGAGAAAGGGAACAGACAAAAGGGCCAGACAATAGTGAAGTACGCCTTTATTAAACCAAACATACACACATATAAGCCACAGATGTCAGCCCAATCACGCTAAATAACCTCAATCCTTATGAGGTAAGTACAAGCCCAATAAAAACATCAAATAGCGGATCAAGTAATGCACCAGCCTGGGAGATATAATTCACTCAAACTGTACCGTACTGCGTCCCTGACGCGTTTCGAAGTTGCCTTCTTCCTCAGAGGGATAGAAGTACGGAGATACTTACACATACAAGTGAAGAGTGATTTAAAAAACGGCGGCGTGTAACCACGAACGTAATTCCCGTTCTCTGATTGGTTACACTATCTCGCGGTTCATTGGATTAGCCTTCCGTTGCGTGATTGGTCAGAACAAGGTCATGTGTATTTGTCACATGACCCGTTCCTCTGTGCTTGTCAGAAATATAAGGTGGACCAATATCGCATTGGGAGGAACATAGCACACTTGGATAATTTTATATATATATATATATATATATATATATATATATATATATATATATATATATATATATATATATAAATAGAAAACACAAATCAACAAACAAAGTGACCACTCTATACCACATATTAAAATAGGCTTAATACCTAAATGATTGTTAATATAGATATATAAAAATGTTAATGAAAATACCAATTAAAACACACAATATATAAATATCATACATAACAATAAATAGCATATAAAAATCATATATATCTATAAGATTAATAAAACACTGAACATATCCAGTAGATAAACATTCTTTAAAGCAGTATATATATTTGTGTTAAAATATCATATAATCTGTTTATATGTAAAATCATAATAAAAATATTAGATAGAAATAAATAGTCAATCCAATAGGAACTTATTTAACAACCCATACAGACGGATATAATATATAAAAAATTATTATTACTTCATAAGGTATAAAATTAGATTAAAATTAAATTAATTTAAAATACAAATATATTACCATTTAAGGTAGAATAAAAAGTATATATATGAGGTATGTAGTAAAATATATACCTTACACTAAAAACGCAGCCAGATCAATGTCTTTATTAAGACCTTTTGGTATCTTAGTATCTAGGGTGTGGATCCAATAAGTTTCTCGTTTCCTTAAAGTCAACTCCCTATCTTCATTTGGAACAGATTTAATAAATTCAATGATAGAGCCTCTAAGGCAAGATTGATCTTTATTGTGAAAAGACAAATAATGTGCAGATAAATTGTGTGACTTTTCCCCATTTTTTATGTTTGTAATATGCTCTAGTAAGCGTTTTTTATAGGGGCGTGTCGTGCGACCTACATATTGTAGGCCACACCCACATTGGAGTAGATACACGACAAAGTCGGTTCTGCAATTCACAAGTGCATTGATCTCTACTTCTTTATTATTCGAGTTCGAGATCACCTTTTTAGTCACTTTATTGCCTGAATAGTGGTGGCTGCATGACATACAATTAGCTCTATTACATTTAAAGAAACCGATTGATCTTTTTTCCAACCAATTCGTCTTGGTAACAGGTTTCTTTAATTTACTAGGAGCTAATAGTGACTTCAAATTTTTGTTTTTTCTAAAGATCATACTAAACCCCTAAACCGAGGTCCCCCCACATCGCCGACACTTGAATAAATGTTTTTAACCCCTAATCTGCCGACCGCCACCTACGTTATCCTTATGTACCCCTAATCTGCTGCCCCTAACACCGCCGACCCCTGTATTATATTTATTAACCCCTAACCTGCCCCCCACAACGTCGCCTCCACCTACCTACACTTATTAACCCCTAATCTGCCGACCGCAAAGCGCCGCCACCTACGTTATCCTTATGTACCCCTAATCTGCTGCCCCTAACACCGCCGACCCCTATATTATATTTATTAACCCCTAATCTGCCCCCCACAACGTCGCAGCCAGCTACCTACAATAATTAACCCCTAATCTGCCGACCGCAAAGCGCCGCCACCTACGTTATCCTTATGTACCCCTAATCTGCTGCCCCTAACACCGCCGACCCCTATATTATATTTATTAACCCCTAATCTGCCCCCCACAACGTCGCAGCCAGCTACCTACAATAATTAACCCCTAATCTGCCGACCGCAAAGCGCCGCCACCTACGTTATCCTTATGTACCCCTAATCTGCTGCCCCTAACACCGCCGACCCCTATATTATATTTATTAACGCCTCCACCTGCCTACACTTATTAACCCCTAATCTGCCGACCGGACCTCACCGCTATTCTAATAAATGTATTAACCCCTAAAGCTAAGTCTAACCCTAACACTAACACCCCCCTAAGTTAAATATAATTTTAATCTAACGAAATTAATTAACTCTTATTAAATAAATTATTCCTATTTAAAGATAAATACTTACCTGTAAAATAAATCCTAATATAGCTACAATATAAATTATAATTATATTATAGCTATTTTAGGATTAATCTTTATTTTACAGGTAACTTTGTATTTATTTTAACCAGGTACAATAGCTATTAAATAGTTAAGAACTATTTAATAGCTAAAATAGTTAAAATAATTACAAATTTACCTGTAAAAGAAATCCTAACCTAAGTTACAATTAAACCTAAGACTACACTATCAATAAATTAATTAAATAAACTACCTACAATTACCTACAATTAACCTAACACTACACTATCAATAAATTAATTAAATACAATTCCTACAAATAACAACAATTAAATAAACTAGCTAAAGTACAAAAAATAAAAAAGAACTAAGTTACAAAAAATAAAAAAATATTTACAAACATAAGAAAAATATTACAACAATTTTAAACTAATTACAACTACTCTAAGCCCCCTAATAAAATAACAAAGCCCCCCCAAAAATAAAAAAATGCCCTACCCTATTCTAAATAACTAAAGTTCAAAGCTCTTTTACCTTACCAGCCCTGAACAGGGCCCTTTGCGGGGCATGCCCCAAGAAGTTCAGCTCTTTTGCCTGTAAAAAAAAACATACAATACCCAAGCCCCCCAACATTACAACCCACCACCCACATACCCCTAATCTAACCCAAACCCCCCTTAAATAAACCTAGCACTAAGCCCCTGAAGATCTTCCTACCTTGTCTTCACCTCACCGGGTTCAACGATCTGTCCAGAAGAGCTCCTCCGATGTCCTGATCCAAGCCCAAGCGGGGGGCTGAAGAGGTCCATGATCCGGCTGAAGTCTTCATCCAAGCGGGAGCTGAAGAGGTCCATGATCCGGATGAAGTCTTCATCCAAGCGGGAGCTGAAGAGGTCCATGATCCGGATGAAGTCTTCTATCAACGGCATCTTCAATCTTCTTTCTTCCGGATCCATCTTGCAGACCTCCGACGCGGAACATCCTCTTCTCCCGACGCCTACTAGCCGAATGACGGTTCCTTTAAGGGACGTCATCCAAGATGGCGTCCCTCGAATTCCGATTGGCTGATAGGATTCTATCAGCCAATCGGAATTAAGGTAGGAATATTCTGATTGGCTGATGGAATCAGCCAATCAGAATCAAGTTCAATCTGATTGGCTGATCCAATCAGATTGAGCTCGCATTCTATTGGCTGTTCCGATCAGCCAATAGAATGCGAGCTCAATCTGATTGGCTGATTGGATCAGCCAATCGGATTGAACTTGATTCTGATTGGCTGATTCCATCAGCCAATCAGAATATTCCTACCTTAATTCCGATTGGCTAATAGGATTCTATCAGCCAATCGGAATTAAAGTTCAATCCGATTGGCTGATCCAATCAGCCAATATTAAAGGAACCGTCATTCGGCTAGTAGGCGTCGGGAGAAGAGGATGTTCCGCGTCGGAGGTCTGCAAGATGGATCCGGAAGAAAGAAGATTGAAGATGCCATTGATAGAAGACTTCATCCGGATCATGGACCTCTTCAGCTCCCGCTTGGATGAAGACTTCATCCGGATCATGGACCTCTTCAGCTCCCGCTTGGATGAAGACTTCAGCCGGATCATGGACCTCTTCAGCCCCCCGCTTGGGCTTGGATCAGGACATCGGAGGAGCTCTTCTGGACAGATCGTTGAACCCGGTGAGGTGAAGACAAGGTAGGAAGATCTTCAGGGGCTTAGTGTTAGGTTTATTTAAGGGGGGTTTGGGTTAGATTAGGGGTATGTGGGTGGTGGGTTGTAATGTTGGGGGGCTTGGGTATTGTATGTTTTTTTTTACAGGCAAAAGAGCTGAACTTCTTGGGGCATGCCCCGCAAAGGTCCCTGTTCAGGGCTGGTAAGGTAAAAGAGCTTTGAACTTTAGTTATTTAGAATAGGGTAGGGCATTTTTTTATTTTGGGGGGCTTTGTTATTTTATTAGGGGGCTTAGAGTAGGTGTAATTAGTTTAAAATTGTTGTAATATTTTTCTTATGTTTGTAAATATTTTTTTATTTTTTGTAACTTAGTTCTTTTTTATTTTTTGTACTTTAGCTAGTTTATTTAATTGTTGTTATTTGTAGGAATTGTATTTAATTAATTTATTGATAGTGTAGTGTTAGGTTAATTGTAGGTAGTTTATTTAATTAATTTATTGATAGTGTAGTGTTAGGTTTAATTGTAACTTAGGTTAGGATTTCTTTTACAGGTAATTTTGTAATTATTTTAACTATTTTAGCTATTAAATAGTTCTTAACTATTTAATAGCTATTGTACCTGGTTAAAATAAATACAAAGTTACCTGTAAAATAAATATTAATCCTAAAATAGCTATAATATAATTATAATTTATATTGTAGCTATATTAGGATTTATTTTACAGGTAAGTATTTATCTTTAAATAGGAATAATTTATTTAATAAGAGTTAATTAATTTTGTTAGATGTAAATTATATTTAACTTAGGGGGTGTTAGTGTTAGGGTTAGACTTAGCTTTAGGGGTTAATACATTTATTAGAATAGCGGTGAGCTCCAGTCGGCAGATTAGGGGTTAATAATTGAAGTTAGGTGTCGGCGATGTTAGGGAGGGCAGATTAGGGGTTAATACTATTTATTATAGGGTTAGTGAGGCGGATTAGGGGTTAATAACTTTATTATAGTAGTGCTCAGGTCCGGTCGGCAGATTAGGGGTTAATAAGTGTAGGCAGGTGGAGGCGACGTTGTGGGGGGCAGATTAGGGGTTAATAAATATAATATAGGGGTCGGCGATGTTAGGGCAGCAGATTAGGGGTACATAGGGATAATGTAAGTAGCGGCGGTTTACGGAGCGGCAGATTAGGGGTTAATAATATGCAGGGGTCAGCGATAGCGGGGGCGGCAGATTAGGGGTTAATAAGTGTAAGGTTAGGGGTGTTTAGACTCGGGGTACATGTTAGAGTGTTAGGTGCAGACGTAGGAAGTGTTTCCGCATAGCAAACAATGGGGCTGCGTTAGAAGCTGAACGCGGCTTTTTTGCAGGTGTTTGGTTTTTTTTCAGCTCAAACAGCCCCATTGTTTCCTATGGGAGAATCGTGCACGAGCACGTTTTTGAGGCTGGCCGCTTGCGTAAGCAACCCTGGTATCGAGAGTTGAAGCTGCGTTAAAAATGCTCTACGCTCCTTTTTTGGAGCCTAACGCAGCCTTTATGTGGACTCTCAATACCAGAGTTATTTTTATGGTGCGGCCAGAAAAAAGCCGGCGTTAGTTTTTCGGGTCGTTACCGACAAAACTCCAAATCTAGCCGTTAGTGCCCATTGCAGTTCCGCTTACCTGTAAGAAAACCTGTAAGAAAAAATTCCTCATTGAAACAAAAATAGTTTCTTTCTAATATAAATTTAATTGATTCCAAAACAAAAGCCTTACGGTTTATATTTAACGAAAAATAGATATTTTTGAAAAAACTGTGGAGAATAAGAAAAGGAATAAATTCCTGAGAGATTATCAGGTAAAGAAGGATCAGGATTCAACCAGAAATGAAAATGAGGGTGAATGCATGGAACATGCAACTGATATGAATGCAGAGGACATTTGGCATAATGATATTGAATCAGAAATACATAGGGAAGATTGTGAACAACAATTATTGGATGAATGTATATATTCTCCTGATTATGCTGTAAACAAAGATTTTAACAGTTTTATTAAATTTAATGAAAAACAAAAAGAATTAAAAATAAAGGGTAACCAGTCCCAAGATCCATATAGGAATTCATATAATAAAAATAAAAATATGAAAGGGAATGATAGTAATAACTTTAATAAATTAAAAGCTACTAATAGGAATTATTACCAACACCCAAATACTGGCGCTATTCCCAAAAAAGGAAGCCAATATACTAATGGGTACTATAGGTCTCACCAAAGACTAAATAGCAACACAAATGAAAGAGTTGGAAAGGGTTTCCAATTTGGAAACAGATATGAACCTTTATCGGATGATTACTATCCTGCAAAAAAACAACAATATAAGCAAAAAGGTAGAAAGAACAGCCAGTCCCATCATTTTTTAGGGGGGAATCAAATAAAACACTCATATCATACACCACAAAGAAACATAAGGCAAGAAAAAGAACATCTAAACCACTCCTCAATAGAATTGCCACAATGGAGGAGGGTTCCCCCAAAACAACAAAAAAGAAGATGGGAAGAAGAAGAAAGAGAGGGTGTAGAGCAGGAAGAAGGGTACAATCCCAAAAGAACAAAGTCAATAACACACTGACTAAAAGTGATGACGGTTATGTAAAAATCTTTAACCTTTCTGATAGGGTATTTTCAAATAGGGAATTGGATATTCTGAAAAAAGGTTTATCTTTTGTACCTACTAAGGGCCCTAATTCTTTCAGTCTTTTCATAGACTTACATAAGTATATTAGAAAGTTAACTCTCAAGAGACATTTTGAAAAATCCAAGAAAGATAGAATTGTTCTTTTGAATCAAGTTGATCCAATTAGATTAGATGATCAAGATATAGAAGCCACTTGAAAGCTTATCTGATACTAACATATCTCTAGATATGAGGAACCCAAATAGAGATTCAGAACAAAATATGGATGTCTGCTTAACATATGGAGCACATACAGATTTTAAACCACCATCTACCTATTTCCCGATACACTCGAGGGGTAATTTTATCCCAGTCTTTGCAAACTTGGTGGAAGAAGAGCTGACTAATTTATGTCAAGACTATAAGATAAAGAAGGATAATTTGTCCTTAAAGGACAAACAAACTCTTGAGATCCTTAAGCAAGACAGAGAAATAATTATAAGGGAGGCTGACAAGGGGGGCAGTATTGTTGTCCAAAACAGAACAGAATATATGGCGGAGGCATACAAGTTGTTAAATGATACTACAATATATAAAAAAATATTCAGATCCTACTGATTTATTCCTTAGGGATTATAGATCATTGCTTGATAATGCCAAACACCATAAAGTACTGAATGATAATGAATGGAAATTTCTTGAACAGAAATATCCAAAAGTGGCAACATTTTATCACCTGCCAAAAATACACAAACATGCTACATGTCCACCGGGTAGACAAATTGTGTCCGGGATTGGTTCTTTAACAACGAAACTCTCGGAATATGTGGATACATATCTACAGCCCTTGGTTCCCCTTCTAAAATCATTTCTAAGGGATACACCTCATACCCTTCAAAAGGTTACCAATATAAAATGGGAACCACATTATAAATGGGTTTCCCTTGATGTTAGTGCTTTATACACTAATATACCCCATACTCTGGGTTTAAAAGCAATCGAGTTCTGGTTAGATTCCTTAACTACATTAAATATAAACCGTAAGGCTTTTGTTTTGGAATCAATTAAATTTATATTAGAAAGAAACTATTTTTGTTTCAATGAGGAATTTTTCTTACAGCTTTTCTTACAGGTAAGCGGAACTGCAATGGGCACTAAATTTGCCCCCAGTTTCGCGAACCTATATATGGGCTTCTGGGAAGAACAACAAATATGGGCAAACAACCCTTTTACAGAACATATTGTCACTTGGATGAGATTTATTGACGATATCTTACTAATCTGGAGGGGTGACAATGAATCTCTAAAAAAAATTATGAGCTATATTAATAACAATGAATACAATCTCAAGTTTACGGATAAAGTAAACAGTGGTGAGATTGAATTTTTAGATCTCGTCCTCTATCATCACAATGATAAAACTTTAAGTAAATTATACAAAAAACCGACTGACAGCAACGGATACCTGAACGCAAAAAGCTGTCATAATCCAAGCTGGATTAATAATATCCCCTATGGTCAGTTTCAGCGTCTCAGGAGAAATTGCAGTAAAATAGAGGACTTCATAAAGGAGTCAATGATACTAAAAGAAAAATTTTGTGCCAAAGGATATTCTGAAAAAATTATTGACATAGCGTATAATAAAGCTAAGGATTTGGATAGGAATCTTTTATTATTTGGGGATACCCAATCACAAATATTCAAAGATAAACCACAAGAAACTGAAATTAATAATAAGGTGACTAAGAGAAAAATGACAGGAGTAAATATGATCACTACATATAATGAGGGAGCTGCAGATATTAGAAAGATCTTTAAGAAACATTGGCACATACTAAAGAAAGATAAACTACTTGATGATATAACTAGTATGGGACCAAGTATGATCTTTAGAAAAAACAAAAATTTGAAGTCACTATTAGCTCCTAGTAAATTAAAGAAACCTGTTACCAAGACGAATTGGTTGGAAAAAAAAGATCAATCGGTTTCTTTAAATGTAATAGAGCTAATTGTATGTCATGCAGCCACCACTATTCAGGCAATAAAGTGACTAAAAAGGTGATCTCGAACTCGAATAATAAAGAAGTAGAGATCAATGCACTTGTGAATTGCAGAACCGACTTTGTAGTGTATCTACTCCAATGTGGGTGTGGCCTACAATATGTAGGTCGCACGACACGCCCCTATAAAAAACGCTTACTAGAGCATATTACAAACATAAAAAATGGGGAAAAGTCACACAATTTATCTGCACATTATTTGTCTTTTCACAATAAAGATCCATCTTGCCTTAGAGGCTCTATCATTGAATTTATTAAATCTGTTCCAAATGAAGATAGGGAGTTGACTTTAAGGAAACGAGAAACTTATTGGATCCACACCCTAGATACTAAGATACCAAAAGGTCTTAATAAAGACATTGATCTGGCTGTGTTTTTAGTGTAAGGTATATATTTTACTACATACCTCATATATATACTTTTTATTCTACCTTAAATGGTAATATATTTGTATTTTAAATTAATTTAATTTTAATCTAATTTTATACCTTATGAAGTAATAATAATTTTTTATATATTATATCCGTCTGTATGGGTTGTTAAATAAGTTCCTATTGGATTGACTATTTATTTCTATCTAATATTTTTATTATGATTTTACATATAAACAGATTATATGATATTTTAACACAAATATATATACTGCTTTAAAGAATGTTTATCTACTGGATATGTTCAGTGTTTTATTAATCTTATAGATATATATGATTTTTATATGCTATTTATTGTTATGTATGATAATATTTATATTTATATATTGTGTGTTTTAATTGGTATTTACATTAACATTTTTATATATCTATATTAACAATCATTTAGGTATTAAGCCAAATTTTAATATGTGGTATAGAGTGGTCACTTTGTTGATTTGTGTTTTCTATTTATATATATATCATTATCCAATTGTGCTATGTTCCTCCCAATGCGATATTGGTCCACCTTATATTTCTGACAAGCACAGACGAACGGGTCATGTGACAAATACACATGACCTTGTTCTGACCAATCACGCAACAGAAGGCTAATCCAATGAACCGCGAGATAGTGTAACCAATCAGAGAACGGGAATTACGTTCGTGGTTACACGCCGCCGTTTTTTAAATCATTCTTCACTTGTATGTGTAAGTATCTCCGTACTTCTATCCCTCTGAGGAAGAAGGCAACTTCGAAACGCGTCAGGGACGCAGTACGGTACAGTTTGAGTGAATTATATCTCCCAGGCTGGTGCATTACTTGATCCGCTATTTGATGTTTTTATTGGGCTTTGATGTTTTTACGTGGGCTGCTTCACTAGGTTAACTTCAAAGTTCACTTATTTTATACAAAGTCCATTACCTAGACTCCACTGCCTTGCACACCCTTATCTCAGACAAAACAATAATCGCAGAGGGGCCCACAAAGTGTCCTGTTATATGCCTTGTGTTTTTGCTGGCAATGTTAATCCACCCTTTAAATTTAAAGGGATATTATGGGGGATATGGCTATATTCCAACTTTTCTGTTTAAGGAGATTTTAACCAGTTTTTAGATAGAACCAGCTTTGTAAAAAGAAAACTCTTTCAAAAAAGGAAAAAAGTTCTCTCTCATTAAATAAAAACACAGAGAAGGGTAAATATACACTTTTCTCTTGTAAGGTGTATCCAGTCCACAGATCATCCATTACTTGTGGGATATTCTCCTTCCCAACAGGAAGTTGCAAGAGGATCACCCACAGCAGAACTGCTATATAGCTCCTCCCCTAACTGCCATATCCAGTCATTCTCTTGCAACTCTCAACAAGCATGGAGGTAGTAAGAGGAAAGTGGTGAAATGTAGCTGTTATCTTGCTTCAATCAAAAGTTTGTTATTTTTAAATGGTACCGGAGTTGTACTATTTTGTCCCAGGCAGAAAAATAGAAGAATCTGCCTGTGATTTCTATGATCTTAGCAGGTTGTAACTAAGATCCATTGCTGTTCTCACACATGACTGAAGATAGAGGTAACTTCAGCGGGGGAATGGCGTGCAGGTTATCCTGCTATGAGGTATGTGCAGTTAAGATTTTTTCTAGAAGATGTGAATGCTAGAAAATGCTGCTGATACCAAATTGAGGTAATACTCTTTTATATTTACAATATAAAACGTTTGCTGGCATGTTTAAACGTTTTTATATATGCTTTGGTGATAAAACTTTATTGAGGCCTAGTTTTTTCCACATGGCTGGCTTAAATTTGCCTAGAAACAGTTTCCTGAGGCTTTCCACTGTGTTACTATGAGTGGGAGGGGCCTAATTTAGCGCTTTTTTGCGCAGTAACTTTTACAGACTGAGACATCCAGCTTCCTCCAGGAGTCCCCTGAATGCTATAGGACATCTCTAAAGGGCTCTTAGGCTTTCCAAAATCGTTTGTTGGGGAAGGTAGGCCCACAGCAAGGCTGTGGCAGATTGGTGTGACTGTTAAAAAACGTCTATATCGTTTTTTGATCCGTTTTTTGAACTAAGGGGTTAATCATTCATTTGCAAGTGGGTGCAATGCTCTGTTAGCTTATTATACACACTGTAAAAATTTCGTTTGATTTACTGCCTTTTTTCACTGTTTTTCAAATTCTGACAAAATTTGTTTCTCTTAAAGGCACAGTACCGTTTCTTATATTTGCTTGTTAACTTGATTTAAAGTGTTTTCCAAGCTTGCTAGTCTCATTGCTAGTCTGTACAAACATGTCTGACATAGAGGAAACTCCTTGTTCATTATGTTTAAAAGCCAAGGTGGAACCCCCTCTTAGAATGTGTACCAAATGTACTGATTTCACTTTAAGCAATAAAGATCATATTCTGTCTTTAAAAAATTTATCACCAGAGGAATCTGACGAGGGGGAAGTTATGCTGACTAACTCTCCCCACGTATCAGATCCTTTGACTCCCGCTCAAATGGCGCCAAGTACATCTAGGGCGCCTATAGCGTTTACTTTACAAGACATGGCGGCAGTCATGGATAATACACTGTCAGCGGTATTAGCCAGACTACCTGAATTTAGAGGAAAGTGAGATAGCTCTGGAGTTAGAGGAAATACAGAGCATACTGACGCTTTAAGAGCTATGTCTGATACTGCCTCACAATATGCAGAAGCTGAAGGAGAGCTTCTTTCTGTGGCTGATGTTTCTGACTCAGGGAAGATGATGCAACCTGATTCTGATATCTCTACATTTAAATTTAAGCTTGAACACCTCCGCGTGTAACTCAGGGAGGTTTTAGCTGCTCTGAATGACTGTGTTACAATTGCAGTGCCAGAGAAATTGTGTAGACTGGATAAATACTATGCAGTGCCGGTGTGCACTGATGTTTTTCCAATACCTAAAAGGTTTACAGAAATTATTACTAAGGAATGGGATAGACCTGGTGTGCCGTTCTCTCCCCCTCCTATTTTTAGAAAAATGTTTCCAATAGACGCCACCACACGGGACTTATGGCAGACAGTTCCTAAGGTGGAGGGAGCAGTTTCTATTCTAGCAAAGCGTACTACTATCCCTGTCGAGGACAGTTGTGCTTTCTTAGATCCAATGGATAAAAAGTTAGAGGGTTACCTTAAGAAAATGTTTATTCAACAAGGTTTTATCCTCCAGCCCCTTGCATGCATTGCTCCTGTCACTGCTGCTGCGGCGTTCTGGTTTGAGTCTCTGGAAGAGGCTTTACAGGTAGCGACTCCATTGGATGACATACTTGATAAGCTTAGAGCACTTAAGCTAGCCAATTCTTTTGTTTCTGATGCCATTGTTCATTTGACTAAACTAACGGCTAAGAATTCTGGTTTTGCTATCCAGGCGCGCAGAGCGCTATGGCTTAAATCATGGTCAGCTTATTTAGATGACATCCTGATTCAGGCGTCAAACTTCCAAATTGCCAAGTCTCATACGGACATAGTGTTGGCATTTCTGAGGTCGCATGGGTGGAAGGTGAACGAGGAAAAGAGTTCTCTATCCCCCCTCACAAGAGTTTCCTTCCTAGGGATTCTGATGGATTCTGTAGAAATGAAAATTTACCTGACGGAGTCCAGGTTATTAAAACTTCTAAATTCCTGCTGTGTTCTTTATTCCATTCCTCGCCCTTCGGTGGCTCAGTGCATGGAAGTAATCGGCTTAATGGTAGCGGCAATGGACATAGTGCCATTTGCACGCCTACATCTCAGACCACTGCAACTATGCATGCTCAGTCAGTGGAATGGGGATTGCACAGATTTGTCCCCTCTACTAAATCTGGATCAAGAGACCAGGGATTCTCTTCTCTGGTGGCTATCTCGGGTCCATCTGTCCAAAGGTATGACCTTTCACAGGCCAGATTGGACTATTGTAATGACAGATGCCAGCCTTCTAGGCTGGGGGGCAGTCTGGAACTCCCTGAAGGCTCAGGGATCGTGGACTCAGGAGGAGACACTCCTTCCAATAAACATTCTGGAACTAAGAGCGATATTCAATGCTCTTCAGGCTTGGCCTCAGCTAGCGACAATGAGGTTCATCAGATTTCAGTCGGACAACATCACGACTGTGGCTTACATCAACCATCAAGGGGGAACAAGGAGTTCCCAAGCGATGTTAGAAGTCTCAAAGATAATTCGCTGGGCAGAGATTCACTCTTGCCACCTATCAGCTATCCATATCCCAGGTGTAGAGAACTGGGAGGCGGATTTTCTAAGTCAACAGACTTTTCATCCGGGGGAGTGGGAACTCCATCCGGAGGTGTTTGCACAATTGATTCATCGTTGGGGCAAACCAGAACTGGATCTCATGGCGTCTCGCCAGAACGCCAAGCTTCCTTGTTACGGATCCAGGTCCAGGGACCCCAAGGCAACGCTGATAGATGCTCTAGCAGCGCCTTGGTCCTTCAACCTGGCTTATGTGTTTCCACTGTTTCCTCTGCTCCCTCGTCTGATTGCCAAAATCAAGCAGGAAAGAGCATCAGTGATCTTGATAGCGCCTGCGTGGCCACGCAGGACTTGGTATGCAGATCTGGTGGACATGTCATCCTTTCCACCATGGACTCTGCCGCTGAGACAGGACCTTCTACTTCAAGGTCCTTTCAACCATCCAAATCTAATTTCTCTGAGGCTGACTGCCTGGAGATTGAACGCTTGATTTTATCAAAGCGTGGTTTCTCCGAGTCAGTCATTGATACCTTAATTCAGGGGTTGAAAGCCTGTCACCAGGAAAATATCTTTATTGGTGTGAATCCAAGGGCTACTCATGGAGTAAGGTCAGGATTCCCAGGATATTATCTTTTCTCCAAGAAGGATTGGAGAAAGGATTGTCAGCTAGTTCCTTAAAGGGACAGATTTCTGCGCTGTCTATTCTTTTGCACAAGCGTCTGGCGGATGTTCCAGACGTTCAGGCATTTTGTCAGGCTTTAGTTAGAATCAAGCCTGTGTTTAAACCTGTTGCTCCACCTTGGAGCTTAAATTTGGTTCTTAAAGTTCTTCAGGGGGTTCCGTTTGAACCTCTTCATTCCATAGATATCAAAGTTTTATCTTGGAAAGTTCTTTTTTTGGTAGCTATTTCCTCGGCTTGTAGAGTTTCTGAGTTATCTGCCTTACAATGTGATTCTCCTTATCTGATCTTCCATGCAGATAAGGTAGTTCTGCGTACCAAACCTGGGTTTTTACCTAAGGTGGTATCTAATAAGAATATCAATCAAGAGATTGTTGTTCCGTCTTTGTGTCCTAATCCTTCTTCAAAGAAGGAACGTCTATTACACAATCTGGACGTGGTTCGTGCTTTAAAGTTTTACTTACAAGCTACTAAAGATTTTCGTCAAACATCTGCTTTGTTTGTTGTCTACTCTGGACAGAGGAGAGGTCAAAAGGCTTCGGCAACCTCTCTTTCTTTTTGGCTAAGAAGCATAATCCGCTTAGCCTATGAGACTGCTGGCCAGCAGCCTCCAGAAAGGATTACAGCTCATTCTACTAGAGCTGTGGCTTCCACATGGGCCTTTAAAAATGAGGCTTCTGTTGAACAGATTTGCAAGGCGGCGACTTGGTCTTCGCTTCATACTTTTTCAAAATTCTACAAATTTGATACTTTTGCTTCTTCGGAGGCTATTTTTGGGAGAAAGGTTTTACAGGCAGTGGTACCTTCCGTTTAAGTACCTGCCTTGTCCCTCCCTTCATCCGTGTACTTTAGCTTTGGTATTGGTATCCCACAAGTAATGGATGATCCGTGGACTGGATACACCTTACAAGAGAAAACATAATTTATGCTTACCTGATAAATTTATTTCTCTTGTGGTGTATCCAGTCCACGGCCCGCCCTGTCATTTTAAGGCAGGTATTTTTTAATTTTAAACTACAGTCACCACTGCACCCTATGGTTTCTCCTTTCTCTGCTTGTTTTCGGTCGAATGACTGGATATGGCAGTTAGGGGAGGAGCTATATAGCAGCTCTGCTGTGGGTGATCCTCTTGCAACTTCCTGTTGGGAAGGAGAATATCCCACAAGTAATGGATGATCCGTGGACTGGATACACCACAAGAAAAATAAATTTATCAGGTAAGCATAAATTATGTTTTCATGTGGGTGTCTTCACTGGGGAAAGATAAAGATAAGGGGAGTCTATCACCATATTGCAGACCCTATCACGATCTCCAACATCCGAGCCTTAAAAGCCACACACCAGAAGACAATCTTTTAACAAGATTATTTTTAATATCCTTTTCCCTGATCCCTGAAGCAATATCGATGTCCTCACTACAGAACAAAAAAAAAAGCTGCTTTGACTTCCGTGGAGAGGAAAATCCCTCTCACTTTGCTGTATAACAACCCGGTACCTCCACGGCTCAGTAATTACAGACTGGTTAACATCACGGTCCAGGAGATGGAGAGACACTTCTATTACCGGCGTGGTGCTATCGGGGTATGGGTGTCCTTGCTCAGATGCAGCCTAGGGTCAGGTGCAGTGACTCTTGGGCTTTAGTGAGCGGAACACCAACATGCGTGCCTTCTCTCTCAGCCCTCCCACCGGAAGTCATATCATTTTTCGCTATAAAACATTTCTAATAGTTCAACATTCTTTTCAACTTTAGATTTTTTTGCAATAGTGTTCTATATGTGATAAAGTTGTACCACTTAGCAGAAGATAATTGGAAACGTGGGACAGACTCTTAACCTCTTTCTGCTA
Organism: Bombina bombina; assembly: GCF_027579735.1. Lineage (NCBI taxonomy): Eukaryota > Metazoa > Chordata > Amphibia > Anura > Bombinatoridae > Bombina > Bombina bombina. The sequence continues at coordinate 851,019,910 of NC_069502.1, read as the reverse complement.
TTAAAGAGATCTGAACAACAATATATTGAATGTCGCTGCTGCAGCTAAACTGCTAATGGTGGAAGTTTCAGGGTTCTGTTGCCAATTGTGATGCTTAAAAACATATATAGGCTAAGAAGGAAAAAAGGAGAGAAGATGAGGGGAAAAGAGAGAGAAAGAGAGATACAGAGAATGAGAGAGGGAGAGGTTGTGAGAAAGAGGGAGAGACTGCAAAACAGATAAAGTGAGAGGGAAACCAAAGTGTCTTGTAAAAGGGGAAAAAAAAGCAAAGAAAATTATACTTGTGCTTTACTGAGTTAGAGCTCGTTTCCATTGAGCCTTAATTCGGTTTACGTGCACTCGCAAACCGTTAAATATGCTGTCGGAAGCAATATCGTTTATCGACTGCTTCCAATGGTGCGTGATATCTCAATATCGGCAACCAGACTCCGGCTGCTGAAAAAAACTTTGCGTCCCATAGAAAGTAATAGAAGTCGTTAATCGATAAATTATACCAGGTTTCCAATGAAAGGGCTAACCATTATATTACACCCAGCTCAACTAGATGTAAAAGAGGAAAAAGGAGCTTTTTGAGGCCTGTTTCTCATTGAAATTGCAAATCCTAAAAACATTTATGAGTGTTTCAATGTAGAAATAAGATTATATATGCTACATTTATTGGTCCTATGTATAGGGATATTTTCGCCTATGTTTTCATTGAAATATCAATATGTGTGTACATAGAAAAATAGATATAAGCATATATCACCTATTCCAAATGCAACCTTTGCCCAGGGATGCTAAATATATTCTCAATACATATATAAATATAATTATATCTAATAATAATCTTCGCCTACATGTATATATGTATGATAATGGTATATACATCTTTGACCTATATAAACCATATAATTATATTATATTTGTTTGTAAATATATATGTTTTAGCAAAATAGTGGAATCAAATATTTGTGTTATGTCACTTTAAATTAAAGGCATAGTATATTCACAATTAAACATTCAGGAATCAGATAAAGCATTCAATTCTAATCAACTTACATATGTACTCATAATCAATTTAATTTTCTTTCTTATTTTAATTATGTATTTAAGTTTAGGAGGCATTCCATTTAATGTTCAGCACCTGTGTTGCACTTGCTGATTGTTGGCTACATTTAGACAACAATCATCAAGCACTCCCCATGTGCAGAATAAAAATGGGAAGTTTCCTAAAATAACATTCCTGCTTTACAGAATTACAGATGATAATGAAGTTAAATAGATAATAGGAGTACATATTTAAGTATATTAATACTGCATGCTCTGATTCATGAATATAATTTTGAATAGACTATCCCTTTAAGAAATATGTCAAATCCTCATTTTAAAGAGACAAAAACAGATATAATATAATCCTTCAAATAAACATAGATTATCAATACATACAATACCCTGAGATTGTACCCTTGAATAAGGGGGTTAGAGTGGAGCGCCAAAAGGCAAGGTCTATAGAGAATATAGTATGGTAATAAGTATATATTTATCTAAACCATAGATCTAAATATGACATGTGTCAAGATGTACATATAAATCAGGATAAGAGTGTACCATATAGGTTACAAGTGCAAATATAAATCAGGATAAAAGTGTACCATACAGGTTACAAGTGCAAATAACAGTGCAAATTACAGTACTTAAAATGCAAAAACCATAGATCTGAATGTAACATGTATCGGGATGTACATATAAACCAAGGTAAAAATGTACCGTGCAGGTTATAAATACAAATAGCAGTACAAATTACAGTACTTAAAATATAAAAATTTTATTCACATAAATACACATGGAGACATTAAAAAGGATTAAAACAAATGACAAATTGACAAATTGTATGTATTCGCCAGATAAAAACAATAGCAATAACAATATATATGAGATTCGCAAGCTTAGATTGACAGAGTAAGACTGGCAGTGAGTTAGCACTGACAGTGTGAATCCCAAAATTAGATGGCTAGTACAAATGTGTTGACAAAAGACTAACACAAAATAACAGGTGTGTTGAAAAAAAAGTGTTGTATAAAGGAAGCAAACAGTCCAATTAGAATTGGTGTTCTGTTGTTGTGACAGTTCTCATCTACTATCCACATAGTGAAAAAATTACAATGTGAAAAATAAACGAATAAAAACAGTCCAAAAATTAGGTGCTCACAAAAAATTAATCCAAAAATAAGTCCAAAAATAACAACTAGTGTGTACACAAACTAGTGCAATCACGACAGATGTGTGTTGGTGATCACATAAAAATAGAGTAGAGTGAGAATATTGCGAAAAAAGGGGGGTGTTTAAAGTGTCGTTAGTCGTTGATCCGATAGGTGGGAAAGTGGGATTCAAAAATAAAAAAAAATAAAACCGCAAAGTCCTCAAAACCTGTGGAAGAAAAACAGTAACATAGTATAATACTGTTAAAAACTCTGACAAATGAAAGGAATATAGCTCACCATATATTGCCAACGCGTTTGGGCCCACTGATAGGGCCTTTCTCAAGACTAGCCCTACATACATACAATTTGTCATTTGTTTTAATCCTTTTTAATGTCTTCATGGATCCATGTGTATTTATGTGAATACATTTTTATATTTTAAGTACTGTAATTTGTACTGCTATTTGTATTTATAACCTGCACGGTACATTTTTACCTTGGTTTATATGTACATCCCGATACATGTTACATTCAGATCTATGGTTTTTGGATTTTAAGTACTGTAATTTGCACTGTTATTTGCACTTGTAACCTGTATGGTACACTTTTATCCTGATTTATATTTGCACTTGTAACCTATATGGTACACTCTTATCCTGATTTATATTTACATCTTGACACATGTCATATTTAGATCTATGGTTTAGATAAATATATACTTATTACCATAGTATATTCTCTATAGACCTTGCCTTTTGGCGCTCCACTCTAACCCCCTTACTCTTAGATCCTTATCTTTGTGGGCAGCTGAGGACCCACTTTAGACAGGAGCCACAGGTCGCATCTCTCCCTATAGCGCTGTAAGATCTCTTTCTCTTTCGATATTGTACCCTTGAATGGCATGGTTACCTGATAGAAAATAATATAGAAAAATAAGTCAAAGGAAATAAGTTGTTTATCATGAAGATGAGTTTTATGTTTACAGAATTACCCTCATTCATATGTAATTTTCAATGTGTAAATCATTGAACATATTTATTCAATATAAAAATGATGACACATTAAAGTATAATGTGGCATAGTACTTATATTTATAAAATATATGTAATAATGTTAGAGGGTAGCAGATTCAGGATAAATGGGAGGAAGTGTTTTTGTACAGAAAGGGTGGTGGATTCATGGAAAAAACTTCCATTTGAGGTGGTAAACACTAAGAGGTCAATTTAACAAATGTCCGACAGACATCACTGAATGCGGAGAGCAATACGCTCTCCGTATTCAGCATTGCACCAGCAGCTCACAAGAGCTGCTGGTGCAACGCTGCCCCCTGCAGACTCACGGCCAATGGTCCGCCAGCAGGGGGGTGTCAATCAACCCGATCGTACTCGATCGGGTTGAATTGTGGCGATTCCTGTCCGCCTCATCAGAGCAGGCGGACAGGGTTATGGAGCAGCGGTATTTAGACCGCAGCTCCATAACTTATGTTTCTAGCGAGTCTGAAGACTAGCCAGAAACACGGCCTTCAAACTCCGTTCAGAGCTTGATAGATAGGCCCCAAAGACTTTAAATGAATTCAAAAATGTCTGGGACATGCTTAAGGCTATCCTAAGGAAAAATAAATGTAATATGGGTAGACTTGATGGGTCTTTTTGGTTTGTCTACTAAAGCAGAGAATACATTTGCAATATTTAGAATATTAACAAAAATACATAGGTGCTAAATATTATATACTTCAAGAGATTTGAAGTATTGTCTTTAACATGAAGTTATTGAAACAATTTAAAAGTGCATTGTACATTGGTCCCAGGGAGAGTCTGTGTCTGTTTATATGATGTCAATTAAAATGTATTAATCACCTCTATATCATGGCAATATATATGTTGTGCATACATCAGTGCTTAAATATCCTAGAGATGCATTTCTCTAATTAGTCTAAATATTTAATAATATTCTTGTCAAAAAGGAGTGCATTAGTCATGATAGGTATACGTTTCAAATATTACATTCCACGCATGACTGTAAGCATTAATGCAAGGTGTTTGGCCGTATCAACAGGAAGGAGTATTTACTTTTCAACTCTTCTACAACGGGATAACCCTTATTAGCTTCATCTGAAGGAGCAAACAACATATGCTTGTGGAATATTAATCATAACATTTACATATGCCACGTTGACTAATGTTAGATAGCATATACTGTATTGATTTCAGACACATATCCTCAAGTATTCTTAAATGGCATAATATTCTCGATAGAAGTACACATACATTTATTAACAATGTACATCTTCATATTAATTGGCACCATGTGAAATAAAAATGAATAAAGCTGTTAATTTTCAGCAAATAAACAGCTATTAGAATAATATTGAAATATATTTTCAAATTTGGATTAGAAAAATATATGCATATTTATGAGATGAAATCACACTTAAAAAGGTGCTTTAGTGCAAAAATTAGATATGATATATCTTGGGGGGAAAAGAATAATAAATAATATTACTTAATTCTTGCGGCGGGATTTGGCCTTTGGAGGAGAGGTACTTGGGGGGAAGTGTGGCGTCTTGTGCGAAGCCTACCAGCTAAATATGAGGCTAATAGACGGGATTCAGGGTCCTGCAGGGAGATGACTGAGGATGCAAGTGAGGATGGAGTTTGTGGCCTATCCGCAAGCCTCTCCACTGCCTCTGCCAGGCGAACAAGTGAGGTATTATGGATGTCCATTTGGCTCTGTATCCTCCTGAAAGCACATATAGTGTGTTTGGTAGGAAATCCAAGCATATATGACCATAACTGATGAATCTTTATAGACTGTGTCTTAAAAGAACATTGTTAATGACAGATTTATATAAATGTTTGATATTATTGGATATTATATGATCAATATCCTTGCTTGTCGGAGCAGATATACTATACAGAGTTCTTGCTGAACATATTAAATTCAACTATGTAAATTGACATTTGTAGCTAAAAGCAGATGGATATTTATGATCTAAAACATATTAACATCATATATTTGGTTATATTTAATATAGAATATTCACCTTCATACACCTCTTCAGGTGGCACAGAAGTGTCCATTGTCCCCTTATATCCTAGGATAGCTTCACCCGAGATGACGTTGGACAGCATCTCTTCCCATGACTTCAGGTGAATCCGTTTACTAGGACCACCACCTGTCCCACTGTAACGATCTGTGATATATGTAAAGCTCTGTGATATTCAGCAAGTATTTAAGTAAATATTTAAGACCTCTAAGCAGGATAAATAATTGTGGAGTGTTACAAGTTACTAAGTGTGCTTGCTAGTAAGAAAAACACTAACTTAATCACTTGTGATAATTTAGCCTCAGAGATAAGACCCAGTAATATGAGTAGTACTAATGAGCTTTATCTTAGGCAGGTCTTATATTGTGCAATAGGAAACTTAAGAGTTGAACTTAAATAGTATAAGTCTGTAATGTCAGATTCACTGGAGACAGGTGAAATATGGAACCCAGACTGAACAGATACAAACAGGGGTGTTACCGTTCAAATCAACTGTTGTTTAAAGAGTAATGTCAAATGAGTAAACAGAGACTTAAGCACTCTATATACAGAACCTTAATTCAGAAGCAGAGCCAGTGAGAGGAATCCCAGATGTGGGTAGGTAGAATACTTGCAGGAATTAGTGAGCGTGCAGCGTGGTTATGGCTCCGTGTAGCTAGGAGTCTGTAGGCTGTCTGTTTAGACAGGGAGAGTGCGGTCAGAGCGGTAGCGTGATTCGGCGCTGCGGTGACGTCAGTGGCTGTGGCAGCTTGAAGCAGAAGCTGCTTGTAACGGCAAAGGTTTCCCTGATCAGGAGAATCTTGTTTTGGTACTCAAGGTAAGGAGTTGAGCTGCTTTACTTTGGCAATAAACTTCAATAAACCAGCAATGCATCTTGGTTACAAGGAGATTAAATAGGGAAACCTGATCAGCTTAATTGAAATAAAAGGTGGTATGACAGGTTAGATACGCTGTGTAAGGTGGAATGGATTTAGACATGACACCCACATGCATATTTAGCCTGCTGCGTCATCTCCGCCTTGGTTTCCCTCCTGCAGTCATAATATAGATGTTATATGCTGGCAGTAGAATGGTTGCATCCTAAGCAGCTGACTGCCACTCGTATCTCCTCACACAACTTGTTCCTGACACTTGCCCTCAGGTTAGGGTTCTCCAGCTGAGGTGCCCTCTCCAAGTAGGCCTCAACCAGAGCCTCCTTCTCCTCCTCTCAATACCTCTCCTCTCTTAGCCTGCCCTTCACACCTGAAGGGCCAGCAGACACAGACTCTCCCTCCTGTGACTGGGGACCAGCCTTCTCTCCCTCCTCTGTCCTTGCAGTCTGTGACAGGCTACCACCAGCCCCACCCCCACTTGACACAGTCTGCCCAGCTCTCCCTTTTCTTTGTGTGCCTAGTTGAAGCTGACTCCTCACTCCTCCCACTTTCACTCCTCTTCCACCCTCTCTCCTTCCCTCCTCTGCCAGGGTTTGAGGAAGGAAAAATCCTCCACCCAAACCTCGGCTCCTAGACCTCCCCATACTGATCCCTACTTCCCTCCTCCATCTACCCCCCTTCACTGTCCACCCCCTTCCCAACTCCACTAGGCATATCGATCCCTTTCTCCTTCCTCCCTAACTCTAACCTAACAACTAAAGTCCCTAGCTTACCTACCTACACTAATTCACCTAACTAAACCCTAAATTAAATATCCCTAAAACTAACTACCTAACCTATCTATACCCTAACTATCTCTAATCTATATCCCTGCAAATAAAAATATAAAGGTGGGGGTGAAATTAAACAAAGTGATGTAAAAGAAAAAAGAATGGTCTAAATAATCAAATGAAAAATAAATATGGGATTATAAAAAAATTAGCACTAAATAAAAAGGGATGTAAATGAAAAAAGGGATGGGCAAAATAATAAAAAAAAAATATATATATATATATATATGAGATTATAAAAAAATCTGAGCAAAATAATATGGGATGTAAATCAAAAAAGGGATGGGTGAAATGTACAAATGGAAAATAAAGTAATGTAGTAGTTAAGGGAAGGGTAGGTAAAGTAGAGATGGGAAGTGGGATAGGGGGTTAATGAAAGGGGTAAAAAAGGAAGATGGGAATATGGGGGGTTAATGAAATGAAAAATAAATGTGAATGTGTTTGTATCAAATAAAAGTATGTCTGTGTGTTTGTGTGTATAAACTGTGTGTTAATTAACTAATGTATGGTTGTGTTTGTGTGTTCCTAATATATAAAATGAGCCTACAAATATATGAATGTATTAAACAAAATTCTCCAACTCTCCACTAACAATAACTAAGCAAACCACCAAACTCCTACCAGCGCAACTAGCTCCCGTGTCTTTCTTTCTAGAGGCGATCACAGGTAAAGAGCGCAGACGCAAATGGTTATTCTTATAGACAAAGGTCGGTTACCATGGCAATGTACTTGTTATGGCGCGTTTTTCAGCGAATCCGACATCGGTTTGCAGCGCAAACTTACGTACAGTTGAAAAGAGCAACTGCGCGCAACACGCTATCCTTTTCAATGGAAACCTGGTACTAAAATGGAGCTGTAATTTACTTTTAGCTGTCGGCTGCTTCGGTAACTTACAGCTCCATTTTTAACGGCTCAATGGAAGCAAGCTCTAAGTTTTAAAAAAGTTTTGTGAGTGATAAGAGGGGGCTTTTGAGGGCTTGAAATTGTGTAAAAGGAGAGCAATGATAACTCAGAACAAATCTAGAGCCACAAATCATCTGCACGAAGGGGGCAGTTTGCTAATGGTACTTACATAACAGGGAAACACTTAGCAGATTAGCCGGCTGCAAAAAAACAAACAAAATAAAAATGGCAGCAATGGTAGACAAAAGTATGCTGAGCCGCTGCTAATAGAATGAGATGCCCCAACCCCCCTACCTTAAAGGCACATTAAACCCAATTTTGTTCTTTCATTAATCAGATAGAGAATACAATTGTAAACAACATACCAATTTACTTCTATTATCTAATTTGCTTCATTCTTTAGATATCCTTTGATTAAGAAATAGCAATGCACATGGGTGAGCCAATCACACAAGGCATCTATGTGCAGCTACCAATCAGGAGCTTCTAATCCTATCTAGATATGCTTTTTAGCTAAGTATATCAAGAGAATGAAGCAAATTAGATAATAGTACATAAGAAAGTTGTTTAAAATTGCATGCTCTTTCTAAATCATGAAAGAAAAAAAATCGGGTTTAATGTCCCTTTAAGTATCGTCAGCCATACTAAATCACTGCTACCCTCTATTATGTTGTCAAACTCACTGCAACAGTGACGGCTCCACGCTGGAGGGCAAAACAGGAAAGATGACTCAGTCTGGCTGCGCTGTTAGAGAACGAGATAGTGCAGCCGGAAATGTAATGTACACTCGCACTTCTGCATCCTTCTTCTTTAGGAGAGCAATGTGAACACTGCTTGGCTCCACCAATTTCTACTTTCATTACTTGGTAGCTGCAGGTAATAAAATGTGATTTTTTTATTTTTTTAAAAACTTCACAATCTGACTGAGTTTCTGAGAGGCTTGGTGCTGTGCTGTTTGAATGGGCCCCCTGCACTTGGGCCCCGGTGCCACTGCACCGGCTGCAACACTAGAATTTCTGCCCCTGAACCGGAGCACTGTAAATCTCCAGAATGCTTCCATCAGCACATTTGGGTGCTGCATCTCTGTGTGAGCACCCAGTGTAGACTACTTATACCAGCTTAATGATATACTGATACACACATTAAGCTTCCTCTTTTGTCTTTTGGACATTTGTAGGTTATTAAGTATTCTTAACATTATCATTCCATCATGTTATGTTGGCTAGTTTGTTTATGTTGAGAATATTGATGGAATGTAGGAGATAATAAAACAAATATTAGATAAGCTTCCTATTTCACCACTAATGAGTAAAATGGGGAAAGTGAATTATATTAATACAGGTGACACTGTCACTTTAAGATTTTCAAAGCTTTTGGATGTTGATACAGTGACTGCTACATACAGCAGCCCACAGGCTCAGTTGAGCCATGGCTCTCTGATTCAAAGTAGCTCTCTGTTCCAAGTGGCAGAGTTACTCACTGGGTCAATATCCACAATGCTTCAAATCCTATTTCATCTCATATCTCTAAAGCTATGTATCCCTGCTTCTGCCTCCCTGACTGCTTTTAAACGCCCCTTTAATTTCTTCTAGAATTCTCTGGTATGTCTTCCTGCTTCTACCTCCCTGACTGCTTTTAAACTCCCCTTTAATGAAGACAGGGAGACAAACATATTACGCTCTGTAATGTTTACGCCCCCAACGACAAACAGTTAGCCTTTTTTCAACATGTTTCCCATCTACTGACCCAGTGGTCTCACTCAAGAATTATTTTAGGAGGGGACTTTAACATCTCAATGCAGGCTCATCAAAGCCAGAAGGGAATGTCGCAAACACAGAAACAACTAAGGCATAACTCTATGGTTAAGCAGATAAAAGAAATTTGGGCTTCACACAATATTCTAGATTCATGGGACACGCTTTATGGTAAAACAAATGATTACACCTTTTATTCTCATGCACATAAGACATACTCTAAATTGGATTATGTATATTTGAGTCAGATTCTCATCCCAAGTCTATCCTCCTCTAGCATACATGCTTGTGCGTGGTCTGACCATTCTTTAATCCAGATTGACATTCAAATGACCTATCCATTGACGACAGCTCGGACCTGGACTTATGACCCATACGTACTTCAACACCCAAACACAAAAGATTCCATCACGAGGGCTCTCGCAGAATACTGGGAGTTAAATTTAGATACAACTAAAAGCCCTTCATACTGTTGGGCAGCTCATAAACCTTTTGTTAGGGGATTACTTATTAAAGCAAAGGCAGCCCTAACTAAGGAGAATAGGGCAGTGACAGACTCTTTGCAGAGTCAGATTGATACCCTTACTAAAAAACACCAACGCACTTTATCGCCAGACACCTTCTCCCAACTACAAACTAAGAGGCTAGAGTTAGCTACACTGATGAACAAAGCATCCATTAGGGCAGCTCATAGACTCAAAGCTCACAACTTTCTTTACTTGAATAAACCCGATAAATATTTAGCTCATAAACTGAGGGAACATACAAAATCCTTTGCAATACCTTCTATACAGAAAACTGACAGGACATACACATCTAACCCCCAGGAAATAGCTGATAGCTTCGCCCTATATTATGCAAAACTATACGATGGGAAAAAGGTAAATCACAACCCTCAGATCACAGCTTTAAGGACAAGCTTCCTAAATAGTGCTGTACTACAGACTTTGGAGGAAAAGGATAGCAGGGAGCTGGGTGCGGAGATATCAACAGGGGAAGTGCTAAACGCCATTAAAAATCTAAAATTAGGGAAGGCAGCGGGGCCAGATGGGTTCCCGGGGGAGTATTACCAACTCTTTAAGTCACTCTTAGTCCCACACTTAGTAAAATTTTGCAACTATATACTACAGGGGAAAGAGATCCCCAGAGAAATCTTACAGGCCAAAATAGTGGTCATCCCAAAGGGAGGGAAGAATCCAAAACTATGCCAAAGTTATAGGCCCATTTCATTGATAAATCAAGACATTAAAATTTTTACTAAAATCCTGGCCAATAGGTTACAAAAATATCTCCCGTCTCTGATCCATCCAGACCAGGTGGGGTTCATTGTAGGAAGGGAGGCCCCAGATAATACCAGGCGTACCATATCTCTGGTTGACTATCTTACGAAGACGGGAACGCCTTCTCTGGTCCTGTCATTGGACGCAGAGAAGGCGTTCGACAGAATAGATTGGGACTTTCTGTTCAGTGTTTTGGAGAGGATGGGTTTCCAGGAGAGATTCATTCAAGCAGTAAAAAGTATATATTCATATCCTGTGGCCACAATCAGGGCTGCAGGTTTTCAGTCACAACCCATAGATATACTAAACGGGACCAGACAGGGTTGCCCCTTGTCCCCGCTCCTGTTTGCGCTCTGTATTGAGCCGTTAGCCGCACAAATAAGATTATCCCCATTCATGGAGTGCGGATTGCACAACAGGAATTTAAATTGTCTCTTTTTGCTGATGATGTGCTCCTCACTTTGACCAAGCCATTGATGTCTCTGCCCAACCTGTACCGAATCCTATTAGATTATGCTAGCATTTCAGGCTACAAGGTTAACTTGGAAAAAAGTGAAGCTTTAGCTATAGCACTCCCTGACCACACTAAAAAGTTAATTGAAACTAATTTTGAGTTCGCTTGGGCAAAAGGAGCAATTAAGTATTTAGGCATACATCTGTCAACTAATGTCAAAGCACTTTATGATTTGAACTATGTCCCCCTATTTAAGACAATTAGGAGAGACTTAGGGAAGTGGAAGTTAGGGAACTTCTCTTTGTATGGACGGCTGACAGCCATAAAAATGAATATTCTTCCCAAGCTTTTATACCTGTTTAGGGCTTTGCCAATCAAAATTCCTTTATTGGAACTTCAAAAATTGCAAACAGACCTAATAAGGTTTGTAAGGGGCCCCAAAACAGCCAGGATAGCCTCTCATATTCTTAAACTACATAGAAGTTTGGGGGGGGGGGTGGGAGTCCCCAACCTGGTAGATTATTTTCAGGCAGCAAGATTAGGACAGAACACGTTAATAGGCAGAAAAACAGACAAACTGGTCTGGGTGGAGGTGGAGACGGCGATTTCCTCATATAGATCCCCAGAAGATATCCTATGGGAAAGAGATAGTAAGTCTAGTGGAGACTCAGCTGCCTCATCAATAACTAAGGACATGATGAAGATGTGGCAGACTTTGACCAGATCTCTGCACCTAATTCCGGTAAACTCATTGGTGAGACCGATCAAAACTTTACTACACACTGATTTCCGGGTCCAGGTGGAAAAATGGGAGAATAAGGGTCTCTATAGAGTGGCAGATTTCTATCAAAATGGTAAATTAGCTACATATAACTGTATACAAGAAATGATTAGACCTGATAAACTCCAGTGGTTCCTATATCTCCAGGTAACTTCTGCTATTGCAAAATATATACCACACTATCAGAAACAATCCCCAACAGCATTAGAACGATTATGCGGTTCAGGTGCTAGGGGTAAAAAGGTGATCTCTCAGATTTATTTAACACTACAAAAAACCAGAAACACATCTAAGACACTAACAGCAACTAAGTGGGAGGCAGACTTGAACAAAGAGTATTCTAGGGAGGAATGGGAAACGATCTTCGCCTCTTCTACCAGGGGACTGATTTGCGCAGACTTTAAAGAAAACTGCAGAAAGACGTCATTTCGGTGGTACCTTACTCCAATTATTACGGCTCATTACTCTGAGAAGGGAAGCAGAAACTGTTATAGGGGGTGCTCAGTGGTAGGGACATATATACACATGTGGTGGGAGTGCCCTCAAGTGCAACGAATATGGGTAGATCTATCTAAGATGCTGAGTACAGTACTGAACGAAAATATTGCCCTGGGGGCATCCCAGGCACTCCTGAACGAGCATATACCTAGATTCAATTCAGCTACTAACACATTCATTTGCTTGCTATGTAAAGCTACTAGAATCACTATTGCTAAGTACTGGAAGACAGGGGTACCCTCCTGGGGGGAGGTGAAAGAGAGGATCCAAATGGTATATAAGATGTCAGAAACTGTAGCTTCCATACAGGGGAATAAGGAACAGTTTTTAAAGGTCTGGTACTACTGGATGTTGAATGATGGGTGAGAGGGCGGCCTGGAGGGGGTATTCCCCCTCAAAAATAAATGATAGGGGATCAGGTGACGTTCAAACTAATGAGACCTCTTGAGACATAAACCAGACAAGACACAATTAGACAATGGGAGATAACTTTGGGTGAAAAGGAGTCTCTCCTCTCGGAACAGTTTATAAGATAATAACGAAACAGGCAAGTTGAATGTTAAAATTGTTTATTTGTGGTAAGGTTAGTTCATTTGTTGGTGTTAACTCTTTTTTTTTTCAAGTTCAGTAATACAAAATTAATAAGACGAGCAGAAATTCAGAAATGCAGAACTTTTGGACATTCTTTAAATACATTTACAGCTCTGCTTCAGAACCTACCGACCCAAAGGTTATACAGCTTCGTTGAGGAGTGAAAGCTCACTCGACAAATTCATAGACTTTGGGGTGGGGGGGCCAATTTATACACTGTTGTCGGATACATTCTGTAATTGAAGTCTTATTTTCAATAAAAAAATATTTAAACTAAACTCCCCTTTAATTTCTGCTAGAATTCTCTGGTATGTCTTCCTGTGTCTGCCTCTCTGACTGCTTTTAAACACCCCTTTAATTTCTGCTAGAATTCTCTGGTATGTCTTCCTGCTTCTGCCTCCCTGACTGCTTTTAAACACCCCTTTAATTTCTGCTAGAATTCTTTGGTAACCATTTCCTCTGTCTCTATTTTGTTTACCTGTTATCATTTTATCAGATACTGTCTAACTTTCATGCATCCTGCCACCCCCCTCTAATTTGCAATTGTGTAACTCCTGTCTGGCTAGCTAGACTGCTTGTAACAGCTGCCTAGAATCATTTCATTACACTGACTGCTACATACAGTTGAGCCATGGCTCTCTGATTTGAAGTGGCAGTTACTCACTGGAGTTAGAAACTGGAGGTAGAAACTGCAGTCCCACTAACAGGTAAATTTAATAACTATACACCTGCACAATGCTCTCCATGTCTTTTCTGCTCTCTCTGTCTGCCCTTCTCCTAGAACTCACTGCATGTCCCTATAACAACAATCCCCATACTATCCATATCTCACCCTCCCTTCTCTCATCCCCTATTCTGTCCTCTCATGAACTACTCTGTTTCCTTAGAAACACTTCCCCCTCTAACTCTCCTGTGTCTAATCATACCCGCTCCTGCAAGTCTCACTCTCACCTTTTGTCACTCTCACTGCTACTACTGCTAGCTGCTGGTGACATTTCTCCTAACCCTGCAGCAATCACCACACTTTTACACTCTCACTCTGTCTACTACTACAAAAACTCTAGGTCTTGCAATACCAACAATCTCATCTCCCTTAACCCACAGCGCTTATCCCCTCTCCTTTCTTGTGCCCTCTGGAATGCTCGCTCTGTCTGTAACAAACTTACAACTGTTCACGACCTGTTTGTTGCCAATGCTTTCAACCTTTTAGCAAGTACTGAAACCTGGCTATCTTCCTCTGACATTGCTTCCATTGCTGCTCTCACACATGGTTGTTTCAACTTTAGCCACACACCTAGGCCAGGTGAGAGACATGGTGGCAGTGTTGGCATCTTACTCTCCCCCTCCTGCTCTTATCAGCACCTATCTCCATTTTCATCTCTCTCCTTTTCTTTCTTTGAAGTCCACTGTTTTCCCCTGTTCTCCCCCCTCTCTCTGAGTGGCAGTTATCTATCACACCCCTGGACCAACCTCCCAATTCCTTTACAACTGTTCTGTCTGACTTCTTTACTTTCTCTCTACAAATACACCTACTCTAATTCTGGGGGACTTCAACATCCCAATTGACAACCCATCTGCCTCTAAACTTCTCTCACTCACTAACTCCTTTGGCCTCTCACAATCCACCCTATTCCATACCCACCACGATGGACACTCTATTGATCTAATATTCTCCTATCTCTGCTCTCTCTCTCTGATGTTGCCTGTCATCCATTTCCCATATCAGACCACCATCTGCTCACCTTTAATCTTAATATGCAGACTAAAACTACTTCCCCCCTCGCCCCCACACCTGTAGAAATCTGCACAGTGTAGACCCTCCCCAACCTTATTTAAATACGCCTCCCCCACACTTCCACGATATCCTGCCCTGACCTTGCTATAACCCACTATAACAATACCCTCTCCTCTGCACTTGACACTCTCGCTCCGCCCCAACTTTGCAAAGCCCCACGTCGTTAGCTCCAGCCCGGGCACTCCCAGCAAACACGCTACCTGCAAAAATGTTCCCGCACTGCTGAACGTGCCTGGAGGAAATCTCGCTCTGAACCTGATTTGATGCACTATAAGTTCATTCTTCACTCTTACACCTCTGCCCTTCACCTAGCTAAGCAAACCTACTTCTCTTCTCATAATTATATACACTCACTCCTCAAACCCTAAGACTCTTCTCCATTTTCAAATCTCTCCTCTACCCACCTGCACCCCCCCCATCTGCATTCAGTGCCCAAGACCTGGCTGACTACTTTTTAAATCAAACACCATCCAAAGAAACATCCCAACACAAGCCTGCAATCTCCCAACTTCGCTCCCAGTCACCCCCTCTGCCACCCTCCTCCCAACCACTGAGAGTGAAGTGGCTTCCATATTGTCTTCCTCAAACCTCACTACCTGCCCACTTGACCCTATTCCTTCACATCTAATACCTTCTCTGTCTCCCACCGGCTCTTACTAATATATTCAACCTATCCCTTTCTACCAGCTCATTCCCTGCCTCCTTCAAACATGCAAAGGTCACCCCCATCCTCAAAAAACCCTCCCTTGACCCTAACTCTCCTGCAAACTACCGCACCATATCACTGCTCCCGCTAGCTTAAAAAATCCTGGAAAAATTAGCTTTTGATCACTTAACCCACTTCCTGTCCACCAACTCATTTCTCGATCTCCTGCAATCTGGCTTCCATCCTGACACACTCAACTGAGACTGCCCTCACCATGGTTACTAACGATTTCTTTCTGCTAAAAACAAAGGCTACTACTCTATACTCATCTTACTTGACCTCTGCTGCCTTTGACACTGTTAACCATCCCCTTCTCCTACGGACTCTCAGCTCTCTTGGGCTCTGTGACACTGCCCTCTCCTGGACTCACTCTTATCTCTCTACAGATCCTTCTCCGTCTCTTTTGCTGGTGACTGCTCCTCTCCATTGCTTCTGTCTGTTGGAGTACCTCAAGGCTCTGTCCTGGGTCCTCTATTCTTCTCTATTTACACTTCTTCACTGGGTAAACTCATCAACAGCTATGGCTTCAACTATCACCTCTATACTGATGATGCCCAGATCTATCTTTCCACCCCTGCACTCTCTCCTTCTGCCAATCCTCACATCAGCGACTGATTATCTGGCATTTCCTGCTGGATGGCCTCTCACAACCTAAAAATAAACATGTCCAACACCGAACTACTTCTAATCTCTCCCTCTAACTCTACTCCAGTTTCTAATTTTCCATCACTGTTGGCGGCATCACTATCTCCCCATCACCCCAAGTCCGCTGCCTCGGAGTCACACTTGACTCAAATCTGTCCTTCATTCCCCACATCCAATTGCTCTCTTCATCCTGCCGCAACCACCTATGGAATATCTCCAAAATGTGTCTGTTTCTGAGTGCTGAAACTACTAAACAGCTAATGCATTCCCTGGTAATTTCCCGACTTGACTACTGTAATAACTTACTATCTGGCATCCGTCTCTCCCGTTCAATCCATCCTAAATGCATCTGCAAGGCTAATCCACCTATCTCGACGTTCTGTTTCTGCTGCACCTCTCTGTGAGTCCCTTCACTGGCTCCCCATTCACAGCAGAATTAAATTCAAAATTCTCACCCTGACCTACAAAGCCCTCACCAATGCTGCCCCACCCTACCTATCCTCACTCATCAACAAATGTACTCCAGCCTGCCCCCTAAGATCCAACAATGACCTGCTTCTTGCGTCCTCTACCATCACCTCCTCTCATGCTAGACTACAGGACTTCTCCCATGTGGCACCAACCCTATTGAACAAACTTCCTCGAGCTGTCAGACTTTCCCCTAACCTCTCCTTTAAACATTCCCTAAATACCTTTTTGTTCAGTGAAGCTTATCACCATTATTAACAAATTAACTTCACTTACCTAACAGTTGCCCTCATCTATCTCCTCACTAATATCATTCTCACCTTTGCAGTCCCTACCTGTTTCCCATCCTCCTACCCATCTAGATTGTAAGTTCCCACGGGAATAGGGCCCTCAATTCCAACTGTATTTGTCTTTAAAATGTTGTCTCTTATTGTATTGTTTCTTCATTGTACTTTTATCCTTGTACCCATGGGCAGCACTTCGGAATCTGTTGGCGCTTTATAAATAAAGAATAATAATAATAATCTGATTTGATAGTAGTGCATATATAAGTAGAGACAGGTGGAGGGGCTTATTGTCTATGATTAAGGTTGTTAGGGCTAAAATGTGTAAGTCGTTCATCTTACATGCCTGCAGTCTTTGTATTTGCATGTATATTCTTATTATGAGCCATATTGAAGATGTGAAACAGAATAAATCATATATTTTTTTTAGCAGCTCCAGTTTTTTTTGTGTGGATCTGTGTGCCAAAACCAAATTATAAGAGAGAACAATTGAAATTATTGCTTATCCCTCCTACCTCCCAATGGGAGAGTAATTTTGTCTACCGGCTATGTTTACACAGAAAAAAAGAATTTATTAAATTGCATGACTCTCTCTCTGATCAGGGCAGGAGGAAACATAATCTTACCAAATGGGACCAAGAGGCTGTTAATAGATTCAAATCTAAACAGGATATAGGTATACATCGAAGTGACAAGGGAGAGAATATTGTCATCCTTAATAAGCAGGCATATATACAAGAGGCTGAAAGACAGTTGGGAGATACTGAGGTATATCAGCGATTGAGTTTTGATCCCACAATCTCATTTAGCCGCAGACTGGCCCAAATTTTGGATGAAGGTAAAGACCTTGGAATTTTGGATGTCAATACTAGTGCCTTCCTTAATGTCAAAAATCCCAGAATTCCGATTTTCCACCATCTCCCCAAAACTCATAAAACCCTTGAGAATGTACAAGGACGCCCAATTGTTTCGGTATAGGATCACTATTAGAACCTTTGGGGATATGGATGGAAAGTATCTTACAGTCCTTAGTGAGGATCTTACCCTCCTATCTACAAGATACTAAGCAACTGTTGGTTATGCTTGAAAGAGTTACATGGGAACCAGGATTTACCTGGATGACGATTGATGTCATCAGCTTGTATTCTAGCATCCCACTTGATAAGGGAATGGAGGCTATTGCTTTTTTCCTTGATAAATATACAGGTTATAACAATGTGCATAAAAGTTTCATACTTAGGCTCCTGTACTTCTTGCTTACACACAATTACTTCTCGAAAAAATGTGTGAGTGCAGGAGCGCCTCAGTGGTGAGGTTAAAGTTTACAATAATGTTTTGACAAATATATACTAGTACTGGGAAATATATATAAGGTCATCAATGTACCTCTTGTACATCACAATACTTCTCCCGTGGAGGCAGCCTTCCCCATATATATGGGTTAGCTCCAACCAACCCAGCTGTTCCTCTCTTCTGGAGGTAAAAGCTGCCCCCAAAGGAGAAGTAATTGTGTTAAAGGTTAAGAACAAACATGGATACATAGAGGACAGCGCCAAAAAAGAGTGTATACAAGCTCACTTCTTAAAAGAACAATAGCCTAACCGTATTGTTCAGATGTGAATACGAAAAAATGTGTGAGTGAAGGAGCGCCTCAGTGGTGAGGCTAAAGTATACAATAATGTTTCGACAAATATATTATCCCAATAGTTCTGGGAAATATATATAAGTATTGATGTGGATGATAGGTAGCAGTTTAACTTATATTCTAGAATACACTGGTATTAAAGAAAGGATGTAGACCTTTAAACAAATAGTTATAAAGGCCACTATACGTTGTGACAGTGGAAAAACAACTGATATAATAACAGCAGATGGCAACTGTATTATCTCATGAATTGATACAAAAACGATAATGTAGAATAAATTGCAATATATAGTGACTAACAAATCTTAAGAGACTTTACAAGTTTATGAATGCAACATGAGTAGCAATAATAAAAATGCAACGTGAGTAGCGATAATAAAAATGAGTGACTAGCACAAAAAAGCAGGTAGATGACTAAAAGCAAGGTAGGTGACTAACAAAAATGCCAGCGGGCTGTTAAGGGCTGCTAGATATAGTGAAAGTAAAAGGGCTGCATTTATATAATACCAACGTGTGTGTTATGTAATATATGGAAACAGTTTGAGGGTTATAATACAAAACAACAGCAAAAAATAATTTGCAACAGTTCTTTACTAACACTTTGTAAGAAGCTTGCAAGGAGATAACGTGAGAAAAATAGCGTAAGTGACTAGCAAAAAATAGTTGAACAAGCAGGCTGTTAAGATTTATAGAAAGGGTAGAGGTGATTGCTTCAAATATCAAAAAGAATGGGCTACAAAAAATAGATAATGAGATATAAAAAATTGTATTTTATATTATACGGCATAAAAACTAAGCTAATAAATGTAAGAATAAAACAAGGTAAAAAACAATACAGAACAAGTTATCTTAGCACAGCTAAGCAAAGGAAACTATGAGAAGGATTGGCCAATTCTCAGGGCCGGACTGGGAAATCAGACCAGCCCTGGAAATTTGTATAGACCGGCCCAGCCCCGCCCCCTCTGAGTCAACCCCGCCCCTTTATCTTAACCCCGCCCCTCCGGCGCAGCCACCTCCGTATATTTGACAATAGCTACAATAGTGACTAATATAATCCATTAAAAGTTATTCTCTGTAAAAGTCACATTTGGGGCAAAAAAGAGACTGCTTCCTGGGCCTGGTTGCAAACTTTTCGCCACCTTGGAAGTTCCGCCACTGCCCTGCATATCGGCTATATACCCAAGTGAGATGTCAGATCATTATAACCAATGCCTTAGTGAATGGGATGTTGTGCTATAGGACATCATTACATACACAGCAAAGTAAAATGCATGTAGTGTGTTGCTACAGCCGTTAGCTTGTGAGCACTAAGTTGTGATACAATTATTGTCATCAGATCAATGGGTTGTGACACACCTTTATTTTTATTCTTTTGCTCTGCTTTTACTTTATTATTTCAGTTATAACTCTTGAAATTTCTTAGACAAGAATTGTGACAATGAGCCCATACATAGTCACATGCTCACACAGTCACACACCCACACAGTCACATACCCACACACTCACATACCCACACACTCACATACCCACACACTCACATACCCACAAGACATCAGACAGGATACCTGCCCATGTGTGAGCTACATATGATGTAGGATCATAGGATGATGAGCTTTTGTATTCCCTGAACAATTACACGGATATTATGTTTGTCAGAAATTGTATGGATTTGTTAAAAACTCAGCTATATAATTTTAGAGTTTTTTTGCAGAAAAATCACACAGGCATTTTTTCCTTTTCTGTTATTACATAAAGTACTTAAGTTACAGGGGGTGTTGATGTGTTAATAGTTTATAAACTAAAAACAGCAAAGCCAACATTAATTTTTGCAATTCTGGAGCAGATGGAGAAATTACTATGATTTTTGTTATTTCTTTTCAGTTTTTGGGCTGTAAATATTTTCTCAGGGATATTTTCTTCTTGTGCTAAACACTGTTCTTAGTCTTACTGACATAGATTGCAAACTTTAACAATTAATTGTACAGATGGATTCCTATCTCTCTTTTAAACCTAAGATACGTAGACATAGACAGAAGCTTTAACAAGAGCCTCTGACCTGTTGCTAATGTCCGATGCTGCTCCCGAGTCCCGGATCCTCTCCACCTGACCTCACCCAGTATCATATGCACCACAAAGCAAGGGGCCTGAGGCCAGTGCCGCACTCGCCCCACCCAAAGGGCGGTCCTGACCGGCACTGCTAAAGTTATTAGTGCCAGTGGTGAGTCTGCCCTCGAAGTTCAGATTTTCCCTGCTCTCTGCACTGAAGGATTATGTCACATGTGTGAGACGACAGCCCGCCCACCCCCGCATCATTCCCTGGCCTCATCCAGTAACAGACTGAGCTGTGTGAGTGACAGACAGACACAGACTCAGTCTGATTGCTTTGCGGACTAGGTTGCGTTGCGGACGGAGGGGGTTATTGGTTACTCTTAGACTGTAGACACAGTAGCACTGCCACTCCCACACAATGTTGTTTCTAGAGAATCTGGCTCCCAGGGCGAAATTTAAAAATGCGCCCCCCCCCCAATTCTCCCACTACACTGCTCCCACATACATACTGATACATTCAATACACATTTGTGAGACAGACTAATCATATGAGAGACACACAAGTGTGTGTATATATATATATATATATATATATATACACGCATATACATACATACACAGTACATATGAAGTTATGATTTAAACTAGTGTTTTATTTCTATACATGAGTAAGACTACTATTTTATACTGAACTTCTTTCAAAATTCCATGGCGAGAAGACATCCAATCTGAGACCTAAATAAGGATATCTTGAGGATAAATTGATAAATCTCATGTTTTTACTGCTTCATGTCATAGCAATAAAGATAATTTTAAGGTGGGTGTTAAAAAAATCTTTTGTTGATATTGGAGGGAAAAAAAGCATTTTACAAAAAAGCATCAGAAGACAACCAAGCTTGCTTATTTGCATCCCAGAATGTTTTGCCACCTCCTTATGGCAAACTGTTGACACAACAGAAATATGAGCTGAAAGTTAGGATAATTAATCAAATGAACAATTATTTGAATATAAAATGTGTGTGTTTAGTTTGTGAATGATTGTGTAGTGTGTGTATGTAGTGCATCTGTGTTTATTTAGGTAAAGTGTGTGTATTCGTGTGTATATATGTATATGTAGTGTGCATGTATGAGTTACACATGTAACATGTGTTTGTATGTAGTATGTGTGTGTGTATAGTGTGTTTGTAGTGTGGGTATGTGTATGTGTGACATCAGTGGCACTCAGTGACTGCATAGGAGTATGAGAGCAGGCATTGTGTAAAACATACAAATTATCAAAATCTAGTACCAACTTAAAAATAAAATTGTTTTGCAAATCTATATAAATAATACAGATTGTAAACAGACATTCTAATTAAACAACTTTTATGTCACTGTAACAGTTACAAAGACCTGTATATATATATATATATATATATACATACACACACAGTATATATATATTTATATATACCTGTATATATATATATATATATTTATATATACCTGTGTGTATATATATATATATATATATATATATATACACACACACATATATATATATACTGATATATATATACTGTGTGCTGTGTGTGTGTGTGTATATATATATATATATATACTGTGTGTGTATATATATATATACTGTGTGTGTATGTATATATATATATATATATATATATATATATATATATATATACTGTGTGTATGTATATATATATATATATATATATATATATTTACTGTATATATATATATATATATATATATATATATATATATATACATACATACATACACACATTTAAATCAAAGAGCTCAGTGATTACACATTGGGACAAATACAGGAGGGTTTTACCATATGCTGCTTTCCATGTAGGAGGGAAGAATGTAGCACAAGAAAAACAAATGGTCTAGGACAGGTAGGGACTCTGATTTATAGCACGGATTTCATTTAGAAATAGTTTAGTGAAGTTAAAATAAATAAATAAATAAATAAATAAAAATCCTCCAAAAATACAAACATATGAAACAAAGCAGCAACACTCAGCAATTCTGTACACATTTAGAAGGAAACTTATCTGAAGCTGAGTCCTGTCCTGTGCTATATCTGAAACTGCTGCTGACCGTACTGAAGGGGGGACACAGCACTGACTGCCACTGTTTTTGAATTAGTGAAGGTTCAGATTTCTAAGGAAGAGCCACAGCAGGAGAGGGAGGGCATAAGGCTACCAGCAGCTGACCTTTCACACTCTAAGTTGAATTCAGAGCTGGGAGACCGGCACTCGCAGCACTTGTGTGTGAGACAGGAATGATTTCCAGCTAAAGCAATCCCCTGCTCTGCAGCTGCATGGCTGAAATGGGGGATGTACAGCTGTGCTCCAATTGAAGTGATGATGTTACGGTGCTGCTCAATAATAATATGACAGTCACAGCTCTCTGGGGGTGGGGGCAGCTAGTGAGAGTGAGACAGAGGGAGGCTGGCCTGGGAGCCGGGAGGGGAACTTACCAGTCCAGCTATATTCCTAATAGCAAGTTAAGCTAAAGCAAGTCTCTCTAATGCGCAGCAGGCAGCACATACTTTGGAATCAGATGCCTGTTAGAGTGTCACCTACCTGCTGTCCAGATCGCTGTAGCCACCCTGGGACCAGTCTCTCATAAGCTCACCTCTCACTGCAACGCCACGCCCACTCACACTGTGAGAGATGAGACAGTCAGAGCAGACAGACTAGTGTGTTACACATTGTACAGGCGCGGGAAAAAGGAAACTGCTTCCTCCCTCGCTAACTGCCTGTCTCTGACTCTGAGTGCTCTGACTTCCGCTGCTCACAACACTTGCGCAGTGACACTTTTTAAGACAATCAAAAACAATACAAATTTTTTTTTTCTTAAAGTGCTCCCCACTGCTCCCTAATGCCGGTCAGCCCGCCCCTAGAAACGGCCACACTAGTCTAGTATCAACAATAAGATCTCAATGCATTTGCATAAAAAAAAGGCTTATTAATTGCCGCTCTCTACTGCAGCAGCTGAGCCAGCCTGAGCAGCCCAGCTGAGCTGCTGGCCGGCAGCCCACCGGGATTTTTCCCGGTATCCCGGCTGCCCAATCCGGCCCTGCCAATCCTATACTAAATGAAGGCTGATAATGCACAAACAGTAGGGAAGGACAGATATTACAGGAGCTGTCCGGGAAATAATTGTCTGTGAAAAATAATATAGATGGTGATTAAGTTCCTGATGTGAGGGGTCCTTGGGAAAGTAAAGGTAAAAAAGATTCCAGAAGAGATGACCCCTTATTAGCTTAGTTTTTATGCCGTATAATATAAAATACAACTTTTAATATCTTATTATCTATTTTTTGTAGCCCATTCTTTTTTATATTTGAAGCAATCACCTCTACCATTTCTATAAAGCTTAATAGCCTGCTTGTTCTACTATTTTTTGCTAGTCACTTATGCTATTTTTCTCACGTTATCTCCATGCAAGCTTCTAACAAAGTGTTAGTAACAAATTGTTGCAAATTATTTTTTGCTGCTGATTGTTTGCTGTTGTGTTGTATTATAACCTTCAAACTGTTTCCATATATTAGATAACACACACGTTGGTATTATATAAATGCAGCCCTTTTACTTTCACTATATCTAGCAGCCCTTAACAGCCCGCTGGCATTTTTGTTAGTCACCTACCTTGCTTTTTAGTCATCTACCTGCTTTTTTGTGCTAGTCACTCATTTTTATTATCTCTACTCACGTTGCATTTTTATTATCGCTACTCATGTTGCATTCATAAACTTGTAAAGTCCCTTAAGATTTGTTAGTCACTATATATTGCGATTTATTCTACATTATCGTTTTTGTATCAATTCATGAGATAATACATCAGTTGCCATCTGCTGCTAATATATCAGTTGTTTTTCCACTGTCACAACGTATAGTGGCCTTTATAACTATTTGTTTAAAGGTCTACATCCTTTCAGCAATACCAGTGTATTCTAGAATATAAGTTAAACTGTTACCTATCATCCACATCAATACTTATATATATTTCCCAGTACTATTGGGATAATATATATTTGTCGAAACATTATTGTATACTTTAGCCTCACCACTGAGGCGCTCCTTCACTCACACATTTTTTCGTATTCACATCTGAACAATACGGTTAAGCTATTGTTCTTTTAAGAAGTGAGCTTGTATACACTCTTTTTTGTTGCTGTCCTCTATGTATCCATGTTTGTTCTTAACCTTTAACACAATTACTTCTCGTTTGGGGGCAGCTTTTACCTCCAGAAGAGAGGAACAGCTATGGGGGCAACTTTTGCTCCCGCCTTCGCCAACCTATATATGGGTTGGTTGGAGCTAACCCATATATATGGGGAAGGCTGCCTCCACGGGAGAAGTATTGTGATGTACAAGAGGTACATTGATGATCTTATATATATATTTCCCAGTACTATTGGGATAATATATATTTGTCAAAACATTATTGTAAACTTTAACCTCACCACTGAGGCGTTCCTTCACTCGCACATTTTTTCGAGAAGTAATTGTGTGTAAGCAAGAAGTACAGGACCCTAAGTATGAAACTTTTATGCACATTGTTATAACCTGTATATTTATCAAGGAAAAATATATATATGAGGAGGGCTGCCTCCACAGGAGAAGTATTGTGATGTACAAGAGGTACATTGATGACCTCCTTTTTATCTGGAAAGGCACATCACAGGAGAGTCAGGACTTTGTCAGTAGTCTAAATATAAACACTGTTGGTTTAAGTTTCACTAGTGTGAGAGATAAATTGAGCATTAAATACTTGGACCTTATCCTTTTGGGAGAGGGACAAAAGGTTGTAACGAAATTGCACCGAAAGCCAATATCAGGCAACAGTATTTTGCATGCAAAAAGCATGCATCCTGAACACACGCACTTAGGAATACTGAAAGGCGATTTTTTTCGCCTAAAGGGGAATTGTTCCTCTATGGAGGATTACAAACAGTCAGCTGAAGACCTTAGAGAAAGATTTCTTAAAAGGGGCTTCTCCCACCAAAAAATAATGAGAACCTTTCATATGGTAGAAAAGATGGACAGGAATACTATGTTACATACTAGTAAAAGAAAAAACAAAATAGATGCAAATAGCAATCTTATTTTTCTAACAAATTACAGCAATCAATTTGAAGAAATCGCAAAAATTATTAGGGAGTGTCTCCCCATTCTGAAGGGTGATGAGGACCTCTTTGAGTTAGTCAAAGAAGGATGCAGATTTGTCCCTAGGAAGAATAAAACCCTAGGTAATATCCTGGCACCCAGTGAAATAACGACACGGCAAACCAGAGTGAGCAGCTGGCTAGAGTGTAAGGGACACTACAGATGTGGTGCGGTTACATGCAAGGCTTGTTCATACACCCTACAGGGGAAAAGTTTTCAATCTATGGTTACACAAAGTGTTTATGATTGATGCCTGCAACAACTGCCGTAACACGTATGTAATGTACCTGGTTACCTGCTTTGCATGCCGGAAACAATATGTTGGCCTCACGAGGGCCAGATATAGGATTAAAGAACATCTTAATGGGGTGAATTCAGATTTCCCTGATTCACAAGTGGTGTGGCATTTTAAGTTTTGCCATGATGTTAAGATAGACAGTTTGAAATGGCAGATCATAGAACTAATTAAAACACCTAGAAGGGGTGGTGATCGTGATAAAATTATTCGCACTCGCGAAGCATTCTGGATTTTTAAGCTTAAAACTAGAGCCCCAGATGGAATGAATATACAAACAGATCTTATAAATTGCTGCCACTAGTTTTTGCATTTAAGGGTTTCATCTGATAGACATGTATATTTACTTACATATACAGGCTGAATGTACAGATCATAGATTTTGCCCCTAGTTTAAATTGTTTATCTAGACTTATAATACTGTAATATGAAATATAAATGTTATTCTCCTGTTATAAAGTAATGGCATTTACATCTACATAGATGAACATTCATTTTTCAATTCTTATATTCATACAATTTATTTACATGAAATATAATGTGTGATGCTGTGTCATGTAAACTTAATTATTTCTATATAACTGATCCAACTCACATATTTATATTGTTTGAATATCAACTGTATATAGTTGTACAGGTGACAGATAATAACTGCTGTGCACTTTATATTGACCTACTAGATTTTTGTATCTTATAACATGTGTAATATACTAATGATACATTTTGTCAAATATATTTAGAGGTAACGTAAAAGGAGTAGCTTTGTTGACATTCATATAGTTTAAATAGAATGCATGTAATTTAAAGCTTTTACAGATTCCTCATTCTGCCTCAGAATACATAGATGGTGACAGAGTAAATTATAAATGCTACTTGTTATGTTACTTAATATGTATGTCTAAAATCAGCTAATATATTCAACAGTTCGAAATGTCAGTGACATAGTGAGACAGAATATGTGGAAGAGTCTTAGTGATATTTTTCACATTCAAGTAGAATATATGTAACTTTAATTTTTACATAGCCTTCCCCTATTCTGCCATAATATGCACATACTTTGAAATGGTTAACTATTTATGGTGCAGGTGACGCCAGGTCCAATTAACATTATTTAAGAGGACTGTATAGCCAGTAACAGCACGGTCTATGAGTAAGGCAGTAGCTGAAACGCGTTAGACAGCTGCTGCTCTGGCTTTCAATGTTTTTATGGATGCATCACGGATGTACACCTTATCTTATTGTACTGACAATAAACACTAAGTTTTAAGTTTTAGCCTGTTGCCCCGACTCGCTATCTTTTTTTGTTGGATTGAATGTACTTTAACCCCTTAATGACCACAACACTTTTCCATTTTCTGTCCGTTTGGGACCAAGGCTATTTTTATATTTTTGCAGTGTTTGTGTTTAGCTGTAATTTTCCTCTTACTCGTTTACTGTACCCACACATATTATATACCGTTTTTCTCGCAATTAAATGGACTTTCTAATGATACCATTATTTTTATAATATCTTATAATTTACTATAAAAAATTATAATATATGAGGAAAAAATGGAAACCCCCCACAATTTTTCTAACTTTGACCCCCAAAATCTGTTACAAATCTACAACCACCAAAAAACACCCATGCTAAATAGTTTCTAAATTTTGACCTGAGTTTAGAAATACCCACTGTTTACATGTTCTTTGCTTTTTTGCACGTTATAGGGCAATAAATACAAGTAGCACTTTGCTATTTCCAAACAACTTTTTTTCAAAATTAGCGCTAGTTATTGGGACACTGATATCTTTCAGGAATCCCTGAATATCCCTTGACATGTTTTTTTTTTTTTTTTAGAAGTATTGATCTAGGCCCATTTTGGTATATTTCATGCCACCATTTCCCCGCCAAATGCAATCAAATAAAAAAAAAGTTCACTTTTTCACATATTTTTTGCCAAACTTTAGGTTTCTCACTGAAATTATTTACAAACAACTTGTGAATTATGGCACAAATGGTTGTAAATGTTTCTCTGGGATCCCCTTTGTTCATAAATAGCAGACATATATGGCTTTGTCATTGCTTTTTGGTAATTAGAAGGCTGCTAAATTCCACTGCACACCACATGTGTATTATGCCCAGCAGTGCAGGGGTTAATTAGGTAGCTTGTGTAGAGATGGACCTCCCACCTGACGCATCACACCCCCTGATCCCTCCCAAACAGCTCTGTCCCCACCATTTTAAGTACTTTCAAAAAATCTGCCAGTACTAAAATAAAAGGTATATTTTATTTATTTTTTAAGCATATTTACATATGCTGCTGTGTAGGATCCCCCCTTAGCCCCCAACCTCCCTGATCGCTCTCTCTGCATCGGATGAATGAAAAATGTTATTGCAGGATGCCTCGGTATCGAGGCATCACTGCAATAACCGGAAAGCAGCTCGAAGCAATCAGGATCGCTTCCACCACTTTCCAAGACCGACGGCGTACGCCGTACGTCCTCGGTCGTTAAGTGTATTTTTTTTGAGGACGTACGGTGTACGTCGTCGGTCCTTAAGGGGTTAACAGACCTACGGAGGGTCTGTAAGCGGTTTGCAGTGCCACGTTAATTACGGTTGCTAGTCTGAAGACGAGGAGACTGTTTCTATTGCCGGAGCTGACATAGAGCAAAGAGGAATGGAGCAACTTAATAGCTGTGTTTTATGATACAGGTGAGCTCGCTGGGGTTGGAAATACAGGACTCGGAACGACAGAAGTCAAAGGTACTGTTTGTAACATTAGTTATATCCTGATGGTTAAACCACCCTGATAACGGTAACCTGTTTAGCGCAACAAAATCTCTATGTCTACTACTAGAACGCTGTAAAGGTTTTTTTTTCTTCACTGTGACACTATGTTTACACAGCTTTTTTTTTATAGCCAATACTTAAGTATAGAAACTTTAAGTACAGGTAGGGATACCACATTTTAAATGTTAATATAAAGGCAAGTAAAATGGATCTTTGGAAACAAATTTAAGGGGGCAAACATTTAGGCTAAATTGTCTCTTTAAACAAGAGAGATAAAGGTTTCAACATGGCAGCTCTCATTTCTATAAAGAAACACATGGGATTTGGTCACATCACAAAATAAATAATGAATGCATATTAGAGTAGTTTTAATTCACATAATTAAACAATCTATATTACATTCTAAAAGTTTTTAATGTTCTTGTCACCTCTTCACAGCTGAACCATTTCACACTCTGTGCTGATAGGTTTCTGAGTTTTTAGATGCTGCTCACATTTAAGCACAACTGGAAATCATTTTTAAGTGAGAAACCCACACAAACGATACATTGTTGTTGTTTTTTTCTGCTGACCCAGCAGATTTTTTTTTTTTTAATACATTTTTTATTGAGGTTTTTAGTAAAAATTAAATCACAGATAAAATTTGCCACAGTTCAAAACAAACAGGTATAAGAACAATTTTTATACCATAATGAGAAAATATGCAAATTGGTGGAAACATAGTCACCAAGCATAGCAACAAAGATGCTACAAACCAAACCAATTCAAATAATAACCTGTAAACTAAAAAATGATAGGCAAAAACATCATAGACCTCCTTTTATAAATTTATAGGAACCTCCTAAGCTAGTAGTAGGCCACTCTTGGACCTGTATGTAATATCCAGAATTGACGGAGGTAAGCTAGAAAGATAAATACTTTTATGAACCTCCCAACTAGTGAATGGGCTACTCATGAACCCGTGTGATAGATCTTAAATGGCTGGAGGTGAAAAAAAAATTAAAATGATATACGGTAAAGGACTGTGCTACTTTTCCATAGGGTATAACTATCATCTGATTATTACAGGCAACTTTCTGTATAACTTAATATAGGACAAGGTGCTGGTCTATGCTACTAAACCTGAGTTGTTAAGCTAAGAGAGCTGCTAGGCGGCTTAAGGGTAAAAGAATAAATACATACATCCAATAAGAACCTTTGTTAATTAATGGGGAATTTCCATATAGAGCCTTACAGAGGGACATATCTATAGTGTGTTGAAGTAAATCAACTAAGTGATTCTTTTCTGTGTCTAAGGGACTATAAACCAGAAACAGCTAACCGTACTATATGTATTGAATATCACATAACTATCTCAGTGTTAGGGTTCAGCTGGAATATGTTTGGCATCATCTGAAGTACAAAACTATAAGATCCAATTAACTATTATTAAAATTGAAACATTCCCCAATTCTGGGCTTCCTCTTAATTTAGTGTGTCCCATTGCCTCTGGCCCAGCAGATTTTAACTATACCATTATTTTATGTATATTCCATGATGTGTGAGAAATCTAGAACAAACGCTGTGAACAAATGCATATCTTTATTAAAATGTTAATAAACATAGTTGTAAACAATACAATGTGAATTATTTCTGACCTGTATTGTCCAAACTTTTGTGGATCTATAATTCTATTTGGTGATCTTTCTAAAATATTAATTCAGTGTTTTTTTCTAAAAAATAAATAATTGAAAATCAAAATAATAATAAATATATATATATATATAAAAGGTGACCACTTTGCTATTCAAACCTATATAGGGACACCAGATACCCCTGGGGATGACATACACATTGGGCCACTTTGTAACCACTTGAGATGCAAAGGGATCCTCAAACAGCTCCAAAAGCTACACCACCAGAGGACCACATGTAGTCATTACCATCACTTTAGACATTGTGCAGATGATGACTACGTCCCTCTGCACTTAAGAGGTTAAGCTCTGATTTTTCTGATTTCCTTTAATATGAATTTTCAGGTTTGAATTCCAAGCAAAACATTTATTACATTCAGAACATAAAATCATTTTTCTCCTTTGTGAATTTTCTGATGCCTAATAAGATGTGATTTCAGAATAAAACATTTCCCACAGTCAGAACATGAAAATGCTTTTTAGTCTGTGTGAAATTGGTGATGCTTAATAAGATCTGATTTCCAAGTAAAACTTTTTCTACAGTCAGAACATGAAAATGCGTTCTCTCATTTATGAATTTTCAGATGATTAATAAGACTTGATTTCTGAGTAAAATGTTGCCCACAGTCAGAACATACATATGTTTTTATTTCTCCTGTGTGAATTTTTTGATGCCTAATTAAAATTGATTTCCGCATAAAGCATTTCCCACAATCAGAACATGAAAATGCTTTTTCTCCCGTGTGAATTTTGTGATGGCTAATAAGATCTGATTTCCATGTAAAACATTTCCCACAGTCAGAACATGAAAATGCTTTTAAAAATCCTTTGTGAATTTTTTGATGCCTAATAAGAACTGATTTCTGAGTGAAACATTTTCCACAGTCAGAACATGAAAATGCTTTTTCTCCTGTGTGAATTTTCTGATGCGTAATAAAATCTGATTTATGAGTAAAACATTTCCCGCAGTCAGAACATGAAAATACTTTTTCTCCTGTGTGAATTTTGTGATGCGTAATAAGATTTGATTTCCGAGTAAAACATTTCCCACAGTCAGAACATGAAAATGATTTTTCTCCTGTGTGAATTTTGAGATGCGTAATAAGATTTGATTTCCAAGTAAAACATTTCCCACAGTCAGAACATGAAAATGCTTTTTCTCCTTTGTGAATTTCTTGATGCCTAATAAGAACTGATTTTCGAGTAAAACATTTCCCACAGTCAGAACAAGGAAATGCTTTCTCTCCTGTGTGAGTTTTCTGATGAGTAATAAGATCTGATTTCCGAGTAAAACATTTCTCACAGTCAGAACAAGAAAATGCTTTCTCTCCTGTATACATTTTCTGATAGTCAAAAAGTTCTGATTTCTCCGTGAAACATTTCCCACGTTCAGAACATACATTTTCTACATGATCCTTTTGATTTTGGAGAAGACTGAGAGAAGCATTTGCAGTCTGATCACGACCAGGATTACTGCAGTTTATGAATTCACCTGTTAATAAGAAATATTAAAGTTATTTATTAATTGCATAATTATTTTCTTTTGAGAACATTTTAACTGTTCTGAATACGTGTCTGCCACAAAGGTAAGGTACGGCTATGACCCCTAGACCTTTTCCCAGCCTCCATGCTAAGGCTTAAGGGAATTTTACTGGACACTATGGACTATTTTTAAGGATGCCTCTGCATTCCATATTTGTTAATCATTAAAATAAAAAGAAATTAATGTACTTTTATAACTATTTTTTTTTTAAGTGCGTAAAGTTTTAAAATTGTGTTCATTGACAATGTTAGTGATTTAATTCTTTAGATACAAAACAACTGTTTATAACTATTGCTTATGTGTACAAAGCATTAAGCTTTATTTTTTTAGAATGTTGCATTTATACCAGATTCTTTACTTGTAATTAACATTTTCTACACATTAAATTATGAAAAAGTAATGTATAATATTTAAAATGAACTATGTAGTGAACATAAACAAATACATATTTCTAGAATCAATATTCTATTAATTTTTTTTTGTATTGTAATTTAAAAAAAATAGTGCTTTTGATGTTCAAATAAAATGTAATAACATTACGTCAGTCACAAAACTATTTATAACTATTGTTAGTTAACCCTTTCAGGTCCTTTGTTGGAATATATCCGACAAAGCGTTTTACAGCATGGGGTCAAACGCCGGATATATTCCGACATTTCCAATTTTGAATTTCACAGCTAAATAGCGCCATCTAGCAGTGACTTGCTATTTAGCTGAAAAATTCAAAAGTGTGGTGCGAAAATGAAATAAAACCTGCCGGCTGCAGTTTTATTTAATTTATAGGACCAGAAAAGGTTAACAAATGTTGCTTAAGTTTTTTATTTTATTTTTTATTTTTATGCTCTCATAATGCAATGCTTTGTTTACGGACATTGTAAAACTTGCTTCCTCTTTGCTACTTGCTATTCTGTTTGTCTCTTGGCAATATATGTATTTTTAGTGTACTTAAAAGGGACAGTCAACTTGATATTTTTTTAAAAGATAGATAATGCCTTTACTATCCATTCCCCAGCTTTGCACATCCAACATTGTTATATTAAAGGGACATGAAACCCAACAATTTTCTTTCCTGATTTATATAGAACATGTAATTTTAAACAACTCTCCAATTTACTTCTATTATCAATTTTGCTTTATTCCTTTGGTATCCTTTATTGAAGGTTAAGCAATGCACTACTGGGAACTACCTGAAAATACTCATAAACCAATGACAAGAGGTATGTGTGCAGCCACCAATCAGCAGCTAGCTCCCAGCTCCTGAGCCTACCTAGGTATCCTTTTCAACAAAGTTTACCAAGAAAACAAAACACATAAGATAATAAAAATAAATTGGGAAGTTGTTTAATATTAAATTCTGTATCTGAATCATAAAAAGAAAATTTTGGGGTTTCATGTTCCTTTAATACACTTTTTAAACCTCTAAATTTGCCTGTTTGTAAGCACCTGTAGGGCTCCTCTTATCTTAGTGCTTTTTGTTAGCTTTTCACAGCCAGACATTGCTAGTTCATGAGCCTTATAAATAATGTGATTACTCCCGTGGAGTTATGCAGGAACCAGCACTAATTGGCTAAAATGCCTGTTTGTAAAAAGGACTGAAATAGGGGGCAGTTTCAGTGCATCTAAGCAGAAGCTTAGATATAGGTAATCATAGAGGTAAAACAGTCCCTTATCTCAGTGCTTTTACAAACTTGTATTTTAGCAAATTAAGTAAGAGGCAGCCTGCAGAAGGTTATAATCAAACCGAATGGAAAAATGATATAAAGAATACCACAATTCCCAAAGTATGCACTTTTAGCACTCTGGGCCCTAAACTATAGGGTGGGTGGTCCCTGCTGGGATTGGATAAAAATTAACTTTTATTGTAACCTTTTAAAAAACCAAATTGTTGGTTGAAATACACATACTATTAAAATACACTCCAGTACCATATACCAGTAATATCAACATATATTGGATCACCAGTAATCTGAATTAGGCCTGTCTATATTCACAGTCATGAATGATCCAAAAATTTTTAATAACAAAATAGCGTTCGCTAAAACACTGTTACAGTGTACCTACATCAAAAAGTGATTACAAGTGTGAGTTGGGTATATGTAATGAGAGAATGGGTAGAACATGTCCCCTCTCTTTATTAATCCCTGGATTACTGAATTTTAATATTAAATTGTGTTCAGTCTATATTGTAACATCAGTACACTGTGGTAATAGCTAGCTGCTACTATCAGGTCATATGAATAATTGTTCAGCCCAGCTAAGTCTGTGCGGTGTCAGAGTTGGTAATCACAATGAGTTAAAGTGCTGTTATTCCGGCATCACTTATATGTGAAGGGCTAAATATTTCTATTGTGGCTGAGTCTGGCACAACCCAGACTAGATAAGTTAAATATTTGTGAATTAGAGAGCCTTTCTAGTGGATCGATCTGGATACTAATGACCCAGATTGCCTTTGTGAGTTTATCATTACTTGTTAGTCATAAAGTTTCTTCAGATACACACCACTGCAACGCACCTCACACAGTTCTATATATGAATGTAGCTATATCTAATAGTTGTCTGTTACTCCCTCTGTTCAAGTCCTTAGGTATCACTGTATCAGACACCCTATGCTGCTATTTAGTACAAATTATAACTTGAGTACATTGCGGTAATGGCCTGCAGTTAATACCAGGTCATATCGTATATTGTTCAGCCAAGCTATGTCTGTACAGTGTCAGAGTTAGTAATTCTGTCTGTGCAGTCACAATGAGTTTAGGTGCTCTTATTTCGGTATCCACTATATATCAAAGGCTGTATAAATCTGATAAAGCTAAGTCTGGCACAACCCAGACTCAGTAAATTGGGTATCTATAAATTACAAAGTCTTTTTAGTGAGTCAATCTGGATAGTTATAACCCAGTTAGCCGATATAAATGTTTCATTGTTCATTCATCATGGTATTTGTTCATACACACACTTCTACACATCATCTCGCACAATTCAATATATAGATAAAGCTAAGTCTGGCACAACCCAGGCTGTGAGTTTTTACTGTTATCAGTTATTTTTCATTCCAATCAGCTGTGCAGCACTCATACAGCTACGATTCTGTTATTCGCAGTCTGAGTAGAATATTGACTGTGAGTTTATATTTTCTACTGTCCACTCTGTTAATAGGCTATATATCAAGTTAAATTACTATCTGGCACAACCCAGGTTCTATATTGAATGTTTATATTTTACATAGCCTTGCAATGAATACGCCCGGTGTTTGCTGCCCGGTGCACTGATACAACCTTGTAAGCTAGATTGATCATTCAGACATTCATTCAGTTTAAATCCCTTGATTCATTATCGAGGGCACATAGTGTAATAGTGATGTTGGGGTGTTGGTTTATACCATATCCCCAGATACACCCAAGTCACTCGCTACGAAGTATATTTTGAAGGTACAATTTTAGCGGTACATGGATAGATGGTACTGGGCAGTTAAAAATACACAAAAATTCGAGTGTGAAGGAATCGACACTCTCCCCTGACGCGTTTCGCCCGATAGGGCTTTATCAAAGGCAGCGAGCCGCCGAGTTTTTGGGGATTTAAACCCTGCAAAACCGGAAGTCCCGCCCTCGCTCCACTCTAATTGGTTGAAAATCGTCTATAGATTTGTTGATCGACATTACTCTGGACCAATCATCTGTTCTGTATGGCGTTTCTAATGAATTAATGTTACCTGTATGATTGACATTGCTATGGACCAATCATCCATTCCAGATTACTAGCTGGAAATTTATATTATAGGTTACACATCTTAATATGACTTTAGAATAATGAATGCATAAATTTGTATGTATGTGAATACTTTGTATGTTAGTGACGTTCAGCACTACGAATCAGATTTTTTCTATTGTTATTTTATACTGTATATTAATACCTTTGTATTCATATCGGTTTTTAAATTTTGTCATTATCAACCAGATATTTCTATGTTACCAATAATTCTTGATGGATATCGTGTTTATCATATTTCTAATAACACTATAGATCTCGGGTATAACCCCTTTGTTTATCTTCGGGTTTGATAATTAATACAATATTCTGTATGGTTGAATCCTCTCTGAAGAGTATGTTTGTTTATTTAAATAATGTGACTATGATTCTACGTGCTGTAAAATAAACTGAAAAAAAGGGGGAGGGGGGGGGGGGTTTTTATTAACGATGCCCCTAATATCTGTGAAACTTTCCGTAACTTGCTGTAGTGTCAGTGCAAGTGCTCTTGATTATGTGTAAATATTTAAAGTAAAAAGAAGAAAAAGGTTTTTGGAGGTTAAGAAGGGGAAGGAGAGTCAGAATATATTGTCTCCCGATTGGTAATCCTATGTCCCTTTTAAAGGAATTTTATTTGTAAGTGCAATCATATGCATCATATACTTGACAGTTATAGTGATTCGGTGTGGATAAGTGCTGATGATAATGTGGTGAAAAAATATTTTAAATAAAGAAAAAGTGTGTTCAAATTAAAATGAAATTAAAATGTGCAGGACACCCCAAACTGATCATACTGATGTCGTGATAAGGTAAATATTCAGGAGGTAGCATACATTTACTATCATATTTTATGTCCTTCCAATGAAGGGGGAATTGGAATCAATGTAGTTTTATCCCATTGTCTAGTAAACCAATTTATATGGTGCAGTCATTATTAGCCTTGTATCCATTTGTAAAATGTATTAATAACCATTATTGTGGTATCGTACATTCCTATTAGCTTATGTACAGTAATAAAATTCAATTATTGCTGGTGTCACTTATTAGTTACCTTCCTTATTCTAGAACCAGTGTGGAGGGATTCTATGTATGTAATTTTTTATTGATTTAACCTTTTATTTATATCATAGAGTTCCCACTCTAAAATCAGGAATTAAGATTGATCGCTCTTTGTCAGAAGGTTATAAATTTAGAGGTTGTAAAGTATATTAATATAACAGTGCTGTTATGCAAAACTGGGGAATCAGTAGTAAAGATTATCGATCATCTTAAACAATAACAATTTTCAAGTAGACTGACCCTTTAAATATACATTTTCTAAGCTTATTATGAATAATTCAGTGGCATGAAAGTTTATTTGAAAATACATTTCCTGAAATAAAGCAAAACTCACCTGTCTGAAAGCTTTCCTTTATTTAAAAACTCCAAAGTCACCAATGCCTTTGCAGAGTTCCACTTTCCCCCCCAAAAGCCCACTTCCCGGAATTAGTTGCATATCAGCTCTGGGTCAGCTTCAAGCATGAAATGAAGCAAGGCTGTATTTCTCAGACAGGTAAGTACTGCTCGTACTGTTCAAAGAAAATGTCATCTTTAAAATGCACTAAAACTACATAATAGAATTACTTGTACTGCAAGGTCATTTTTAAATCCATCAGGCGGTCTCCTTGACTTGAGGGGAAGAGTAATCCCCAACACAGTTTCTCCTTATTAGATTTTATATAAAATTGCTGCCCTTTTCTATAGAGGGCACTGCAGGGCAGACACATTTGTTTAAAACGAAGAGGCAGCCCAGAAAATGTAGAAGCCAATAATTTTGAAGTGTCCACTTGATGACATAACCTTTGATTGCCCAAATAAACATCACACTGCATAGCCATCTCAGAAAAATATACATTATTTAAAAGGTGAATTAAAACAAGAATGTGAGTAATAAATACAGAAGGTAAAACTATGATATATCAGAAATCTAGCATTATTAAATTTTCAGCAAGCTGCCTGTCGCCTCTACAGGGTGGTGCCATATTGTAACCTAGGTTTTGTTTACCTGATAAATTAATTTCTTTCATGATGGCAAGAGTCCACAAGATCTTAACATGTAGGATTGCATTTCACCTAACTAGAAACCTACAAACCAGCTTTAATTCCTCCCATAATGCCTCAGTCATACATATGGCCAAGTAAAGAAAAAAACTAGAAAAGTAGGAAAGGAAAAAAGCAAGGTAAATGAAGTGCAAAACAAGTTCTGCCACCAGCTGTACAGAACAACAAGGGCAGGGCCAGTGGACTCTCACCATCATGAAAGAAATTAATCAGGAAAGCCAAAAAAAATGTTGTGTTCTTTCATAACATAGTGAGAGTCAACAAGATCATCACATATGGAATCTTATACCCAAGTAGTGAAGTCCACAAGACTTCTTTAAGTATATGCCATATGAATTATGGCCTCAAGCCAAATAGCTAAAGTAACTGCCATAGCTTTGTGACTCTTGCGTGGTCCAGAAAAAATTACTAAAAAGGAGAGTCTGAAGGATTTTGTGGCTTCCACACAGAATGTTAGCTTCCTCATCACATCAAGGTTGTAAAGAAGTCACTTCTTAGTTTTTCTAATAGATGGGCGCATGGAGGGAACCCCAATTTCCTAATTAGGTTGAAGTGGAGGGGCTTGAAAATCCCCAAACCCAGTTTTAGACTCCAAGGAGGAGTAACTTAACTGAACAAAGGTCTGAATATCAGGAATTTTGGCAATTTTCTTATGATATAGAGCAGATAATATCAAAATCTGACCCTTAACAACCAAGGACATGCCAGGCACGTCCTACAAAAAACGATTGTTAACAACCAAGGATGTGCCTGGCACGTCCTCAGGGGTTTCAAGCGGTGGAAGCGATCATGATCGCTTCCAGACGCATTCAGGGTATTGCAGTGATGCCTCGTTATTGAGGCATCCTGCAATACCCATTTTTTAGCAACCGATGCAGAGAGAGCAATTCTAAAGTTGTTTAAAATTGTTCTATCCAAAAAATAAAATGTGGGCGTTTATTTTCCCTTTAAAAGAACTGGAAGATAAGCCTTGCCCCAAGTCATCCTGTAGAAACTCAAGAACTCTCGGAATTCAAAAGGAATTCCAACGGTATCTGTTTTTATAAGAGCTTTATTAAACAAATTCTGAAATAACAATAAGCATAAATTAAATCAACATACAGAAATGTATCCATTCGACTGGCCTCAGAAGAAAGATGTAAAGTCCATAATTTTCAGTCTGTGTTATTTAGTCTATAATGTTATTTAATATATGCTTGCTAAGTAATGGGACCTCAATTTTTTATTTATTTTAACAACAACTATAAATTGCGTCCAGTATATCTATCTAAGGTAAATATTATAAATACTACAATAATAATACCAACCAAAAGTCAAGCTTATTGCCATAATTGTGTGTGCCTTAAAGAGAGATGCATTCAGGAACAGAAACAAGATGAAAAGAGGGAAAAAAGAAAAAAAGGTGAGGACAAAAAAACGGGAGGGGGGGGGAATTAAAAGGACACGGAACCCAATTTTTTTTCTTTCGTGATTCAGATAGAGCATGCAATTTTAAACAACTTTCTAATTTACTCCTATTATACATTTTTCTTTGTTCTCTTGCTTTCTTTATTTGAAAAAGAAGGCATCTAAGCTATTTTTTTGGTTCAGAACCATGGAAAGCACTTGTTTATTGGTAGGTGAATTTACTCACCAATCAGCAAGAACAACACAGTGTGCTCACCAAAAATGGGCCGGCATCTAAACTTACATTCTTGCATTTCAAATAAAGATACCAATAGAATAAAAAAGAATTTGATAATAGGAGTAAATTAGAAAGTTGCTTAAAATTGTATGCTCTATCTGAATCACAATAGAAAAAGTTTGGGTTCAGTGTCCCTTTAAGGGGTGTGAGGAAGGAGAATATATACATATATATATGAAGTCCAGAGCGATAGCGCAAGTTACTGACAAATAAGAAAATTACATAAATCTCGATTACATCTCTAAGTGGGGGATCTATAAGGATCCTGCAAGTGTTCTGATGAGAAGTCTTACTGTATGTCAATTTGAAACGGAATTCCACAATTCCAGCATGTAGTCATGTATTTCAACTCTGCCATCTCGGAGATAACAAAATCGTTCCAGCTGTAAGAGCCATCCTACCTTTGTTTTCCATTCTTTATTGGAAGGGACAATATAAGATCTCCTATAATTTAGCACTGTTTAGCATTAAGAAGAACATCTTCTTTCTTTCAAATAGGTGGTGAGAGTCCACAATCCATTACTCATCCCTGCCACTAGGAGGTGGCAAAGATTCCCAAACCCCAAGAACCTATAAAACCCCTCCCACCTCACTGGTAAATCAGTCTTGTGTTTGCCACCGCTGGAGGATTCTTTAGTGAGAGGACTTCTAAGACTGAGTTGAGGCCCATTTCCAATCAGAGTGCAGTGTTTGATAGAAGGATTCAATGGGTAGTGACACATTTTTTCACCTCATGGGAATTAGTCACAATCCTTTCACAGGTGTTCCATATCCCCTGCTGCTATATTTGAGCACTAGTTTGGCTTTCTAATGGTTTCCTCCAGTAGATGAATGTCTGTTGGTGAGTACTATATTTTGTAATGTAGACACTCTATTAGCCAGATTAGGATATTTTATTATTTATTTCTAATACA
Source organism: Bombina bombina (assembly GCF_027579735.1). Taxonomy (NCBI): domain Eukaryota; kingdom Metazoa; phylum Chordata; class Amphibia; order Anura; family Bombinatoridae; genus Bombina; species Bombina bombina. Next base: position 850,979,220 of record NC_069502.1, on the reverse strand, counting down.
TACATATATACTGTACATACACACACACGCACACAGCAATGGGACAAAAATCTATCTAAATACCAGAACAAGCTTATTATTCAGGGGTTTCTTTTGCTAGTTCTATTTGGACTGTAATCTTTACAGGTGCAAGTCTCTCAGGTTAGGGGCTCAGAAGGCACAAGGGGTTTGGATTTCTCAGGAGGTGAGGTTGCCAATAAATGTGTTATTTTAAGAGCCCTTCAGTCTAGGGGGCCTATTTACTATGGTGTGAGCGGACATGATCTGATATAGCGGATCATGTCTGCTGCACAACAATAAATGTGAACTGCTGGTGCAATGCCGCCCCCTGCAGCAAGGGGTGTCAATCAACCAGATCGTATTCAGGTAACCCTCCCGGCCTTGACATGTTTCGCCTGAGTGGCTTTTTCAAAAGGGTGAGGCTCGCCGTCCTCTGCTGGATTTTTTAGGCTGTGATGTCTTGCGAGATTTCGGTGACCGACCTCACGAGATACATTCAATCTTGGACATATCATAGGCATCTTAATTCATTATCTCCTATTGATTATACTGTCAGATTTATGTATCTAAATTCTATTGTTTAGTATAGAAATTTATATGCACAGAATCGATTTATGTCATAAGCACCTACTTAATTTATTGAAATTACGGTTTTGCATTATTATAGCGATGTATTGTTACAATCATCAGGGAATTCTATATTTAAATCGATAATGTTGTGTGGATCCTCATCTCATTAAAATGTTCCAATGACACTGTTATGATCATACTTGTGGAGCTTGTTTACTTAAATACTATAGATAATATTGGCTACTTGGGTTATGTTTTACCATCTAATTCCATTTCCCTTCTATATTTGGGTCAGCTACTTATATTTTCCATATACCTTGTGCTAGTTATAGTCTATATTGAAGAACATATTAAACAAAAACATGAAATATGGTGTGTAAATTAGTGTACAAATAATTCCTAATATGACCCCCCCCCCCCTAAAAAAAACACATTGTCCCCTTGCTTAACTAAAATTGAGTGATGACTGTGTATTAAATATGGTGAACTTGTAATATTCAGTGAATATTTGCCAATTTGATAATATTGGATTCAAACGTGTCAGTCTGATGTTGAAAATATTCTACATTTGTGTCAATTATATTATCACCCCATATGTATTAGGGTTATCATTACTTTCCCTGTGTATAGTGTTGGATTGTGATACTCTGTATCCCCATTATATCCCATCATCCCAATTGCATTGGATTACATAAATTTAGCGGATGCCTTTTATAAATATGAAAAGACTAAATTGCCTCCTCTTATCCCCATTTTAATGTGTTGGAGACCACAGCATTTCAATTTGTTTGTTTGGCTTTTAGGCTTTTTTATCTTTCTCAGCATTTTTAATATTTCTTAAATGTTCTCCAAGTTTTGTACTTAATTTCCTCGTTGTCATACCACTATATAATAAATTACACTGGCATGACAGTGCATATATTACTCCTTCGTTTGACAATTGATATAGGAGCTTATGATGTGTTTTTTCTGAAATCTGTCTGTTACTGATAATGTTGTTTCCATATAGTAGCACAGACTACATACTCTACATTTGTATGACCCTTTTGTGATAGTGCTTTGTTTATTTTCTATTTGGAAATGACTTGGGCTGATCATTGATTTAAAATGTGTAGATCTTCTATAGCCTTCTTGGATTCTATCTCTAATAATATTCCTTATACTTTGGTTAGTGTGGAGAATGTGTATATGTTTTTGTAAGATATTGTTGACCAATTGAATACTTAGATTGTATGTTAGGATCAATCTTGTTTTATTATCAGGAGTTTTTTCTTTTATCTTAAGAAGTTCCTGTCTGTGAGTTTGATTTGCTCTCCATTTCACTTTTTTGATGGATCTCTTACTGTAGCCCCGATCTACCAATCTCTTTGCGAGTTCCTCAGCTCTTATTTTAAAGGTATCATCATTTGAACAATTTCTTTTCAATCTTAAGAACTCACCAACTGGTAGAGCTTTTATGGTATTTGGTGCATGAAAACTCGAAGAGTGTAAAATACTGCTTGTTGCTGTTTCTTTTCGATAAATATCTGTTTGAATTTGACCGTCTTTATTCTTAATAATTGTAAGATCTAGAAAGTATAGCTGATCCAAGCTCATCTCCAATGTGAGTTTAATGTTAACAGTATTCTTATTAAGAATTGAAATGAATGTTAATAATTTGTCTTTTGGCCCCTCCCATAGAAAAAATATGTTGTCAATGTATCTGATCCATAAGGGAATGTTCTGTAAATTCACAAAGATCATCAGAAAACACCATAGATTTCTCCCACCACCCAAGAAAAAGATTTGTGTATATAGGAGCACAGACCGCCCCCATCGCAGTGCCTCTGATTTGCAAGAAAAACGGTTTATTAAATGTAAAATAATTGTGATGTAGAATGAATTATACTAGTATGACTATTTGATATACAAATTGCTGACACACCATGCTGCAACATAGTTGCTAGTTATTTAATTTTTAAGAATTACAACATCTTAAATTTATTATAACTGAGGTCAAGCTAAACGAGTAACAAACCACTTTTTGATAATAATATCAGGTGGATATCTTAATACTTAATATCAGTACTATTGATGCCAAATAATGGTATACTTTAATGGTGTAAAACTATAGTATTTGATTTATACGGGGCAATGCATATGTTTGCTTGGCAGTATTATTTCCACGTCTAGGATCAAAAGCATATATGTGGTGTAGTTTAACGAAACGCTGCTAAAAGAATCGCTAATTATAAATTGAGCTTGACACACAATGCTACCAACTAAGTAGCGATTATATAAAACACTGCAAAAGAATTGCCAACTATAAATCTAGCGATTATTATATGTAACCATTGTGGTTACGCTAAATGCATAACACACAAACCATTACCTTACCATATTTATTTACAGTGTTAATCACAATACAATTCAGCCTATTATTGTCAGGGTACCAGGAATCAGACAGACGAGAAGTGCAAAAATAATCACACCTTTATTAATAGCAAAAAATAATAAAAAGTCCACAAGTCCAATAACAAGCCAGGAAACAAAACCAGAGCTGGTAGTCAGACGAGCCGAGTCAGGAGCCAAAGCGAATAGTCAGACGAGCCGGAATCAGGAACAAGGAAAACAGCAGAGTCAGGAACAAGCCAGGGATCAGGAACCAGGAAGGACGTCAGGCAGCCAGGTAATACACAGGAACTCTCACAAACAGGTCTGAGACAACGCAAAGGCAAAGCATACTCAACAGAGGCCCTTTAAATAATAAGTGATGACATCACAATTCTGAGACTGCATCCTGTCTCACATGGATGATGCACACCAGTCTGGCCATCAAAGGAAGTGCAGGAATTGAGCAGCATCCCCCACAATGCACCATAGTCAGGAAGAGAGGTGAGTAAAATGGCTGCCAGCAGCACATGGCCAACACAACAAGGAAAAAACCCTGACAGTACCCTCCCCTCAACGACCCCTCCCCCACAGGAGGACAAAAGGCTTATTGGGGAAACGGGCATGGAAGTCACGGAGGAGGGCAGGAGCATGAACATCAGAGGAGGGAACCCATGAACGCTCCTCCGGACCGTAGCCTCTCCAGTGAACCAAATACTGTACACGGCCCCTGCACATACAAGAGTCAATAATGCTGCTGACCTCATACTCCTCATGGTTGTCAACAAAGATAGGACGGGGACGAGGCAACACAGTGGTAAACTGATTACAAACCAATGGTTTCAAGAGGGAGACATGAAAAACATTGGAGATGCGCATAGCAGGAGGAAGGTCAAGAGCGTAGGCCACAGGATTAACCCGTCGGAGTATTCGAAAAGGACCAACATAAAGGGGAGCCAATTTATTGGAAGGCACACGAAAGTTCAAGTTGTAGGAGGACAGCCAAACTCTCTCACCAACCTGGTAGGAAGGTGCGGGCAGACGCCTACGATCAGCCTGGAACTTTTGGCGCTGCATAGAACGATGAAGGCAATCCTGAATCTGCACCCACGTGGAACGGAGTTGCCGGAGATGCTCCTCCAAAGCCGGAATACTCTGAGACATGAATGAATCGGGCAACAAGGATTGTTGAAACCCATAATTCGCCATGAACGGGGATATCTTGGAGGAAGCATTAATAGCACTATTACGAGCAAACTCTGCCCAAGGTAACAGTTCAGACCAATTATTGTGGTGATCTGAGACATAGCAACGGAGGCACTGTTCCAGAGCTTGATTAGACCGTTCTGCAGCCCCATTGGATTGAGGGTGATATGCCGAGGAGAAGGAAAGCTGGATCCCCATTTGAGCACAAAAGGAACGGCAAAATCTGGAGACAAACTGGCTACCCCGGTCCGACACTATCTCCTTGGGTAACCCATGTAAACGGAAGACCTCCTGGGCAAAAATTGAAGCAAGCTCCTGAGCGGTAGGCAGCTTCATCAAGGGAATGCAATGTGACATTTTAGAAAAACGGTCGACCACCATAAGGATAACAGTATTGCAATTGGAAACAGGGAGCTCGACAATGAAGTCCATGGAAAGATGTGTCCAAGGACGCTCACCGTTAGCAATAGGTTGAAGAAGACCCACAGGAAGACGTCGAGGAGTCTTATTCTGTGCACAAACTGAGCAGAAGGCAACATATGCAGCAACATCAGAACGAAGACCTGGCCACCAGAATTGTCAAGTGACAGACCAAATCATTTGGTTCTTGCCTGGGTGACCTGCGGCTTTAGGATAGTGGTAAGTGTGCAAAAGTTTAGTTTGAAGATTCTCAGGAACAAAACACTTACCACTAGGTTTCTCAGGAGGTGCATTGGTTTGCGCAGCCAGGATCTCCTCCCCCAAGGGAGAAGTCAAATTAGTATGTATGGTAGCAAAAATATGGTCAGAAGGTATAACAGGAGTAGGTACAGACTCCTCCTTGGACAGAGGCGAAAATTTCGAGAGAGGGCATCAGCCCTAACATTCTTACTACGAGATTGTACGCTCCTCTCAAATCAAGTTTAGTAAAGACCGTAGCTCCCTTGAGGTGGTCAAAGAGTTCCGTAATAAGCGGAATAGGGTAAGCATTCTTAATGGTAAGATGATTAAGACCCCTATAATCGATACATGGTCTTAACTCGCCACCCTTTTTCTTCACAAAGAAGAAGCCAGCCCCTGCAGGAGAGCAGGATTTGCAGATGTTCCCCCGTGACAGAGCATCGGCAACATACTCCTCCATAGCACAATTCTCTGCAACAGAGGGTACACCCGGCCCGAGGAGGAATGGCTCCGGGTTGCAGGTCTATGGCACAATCGTAAGACCGGTTAGGAGGCAACGTACCGGCACGCACCTTGTCAAACACGTCTAGGAACTCTCGGTACTCCTCTGGCAATTGAGAAACCGAAGAAGTGCACAAGACTTTAACTGGTTTCCTAAGACAAGTGGAAATACATTGCGGGGACCACGACAAAATTTCGGACCTGCGCCAGTCAAGACTGGGATTGTGCTTTTGGAGCCAGGGATAACCCAGAACAACCGGAAAATGCGGAGAGTTTATCACCTGGAACTGGAGGGTTTCAAAATGGAGAGCCCCAACAGCCATGGACAATGGAGCAGTTTCGTGAGTAACGAGTGCAAGCTGATGGGGCCTGCCATCAATGGCCTCAATAGCAAGCGGAACGGACCGAGGCAAAACAGGAATGGAGTGCTTTGATACAAAAGCACTGTCAATGAAATAGCCCGCAGCACCGGAGTCAAGAGCCTGGGTGACTATGGAGGAGTCCACCCAGGAAAGGACAACCGTGACCAAAGGTTTCTCCTTAAGCGGTTCCGGGGACGAAGATAAACCACCCAAGGTCTGCCCCCGACAGGACCTTAGGTGTGAGCGTTTCCCGGCCGTGTAGGACAAGATTTCAAAAGGTGGCCCTGTAACCCACAATAGAGGCAGAGCCCCTCCCTCCTCCTAAAGGCCCTCGCCGCCGCGGAGAGACGCGTGAATCCCAGCTGCATCGGCTCAGCAGTACCCGGTGACTCGGGACCAGGAGGCATGGGAGGAGAGGGAGGCATGGGTGGGAACCAACACGTAGGAGACAACGGAACAGGAGGCTTCCGCAAGTGCTCTTGAAAGAGGGCCTCTCTCTGAGTCTGATGTCAATTAGGATCAAAAAAGACACCAATGCCTCGAGATCCTCTGGTAAATCTCTGGCAGCAACTTCGTCTTTAATCGCATCAGAGAGCCCATGAAAGAAGGCGGCAACAAGGGCTTCATTGTTCCAACCTACCTCTGCGACAAGCATACGGAACTCAATAGTATACTGAGCAACAGATCTTGTACCTTGCTGAATGGACACGAGTCGTTTAGCAGCAGAGGAGGAGCGAGCCGGAACATCAAATACCCTTCGAAAGGAGGCCACAAATTCAGGGTAATTTGAAATCACAGGTTTATTAGTCTCCCAAAAGGGATTAGCCCAGGCAAGAGCTGTGTCAGAGAGTAACGAGATGAAAAATCCCACCTTAGCTCTGTCAGAGGGAAACGCCTGAGGTAACCTCTCAAAGTAAATGCCCACCTGGTTCAAAAACCCTCTGCACTGAATAGGATCGCCTCCATAACACTAAGGTAAAGGTGCAGAACCGGACATGCTCCTGGTAGGCATAGGTGCAGCAGAGGAAACAGGAGCAGCCATAACTTGCGGGACACTTTGGTCCAAATGTGCAGTGCGAGTCAGCAGGGTTTGCAGGGCTAGTGCAAATTGATCCAAGCGGTGATCTTGTACATCCATCCTGTAAATGATGGCAGGTAAAGGTGGATTATTAGCACCATCAGGATTCATGGCCTTTGCGTAATGTCAGGGTGCCAGGAATCAGACTGAGACGAGAAGTGCAAAAATAAATCACACCTTTATTAATAACAAAAAATAATAAAAAGTCCACAAGTCAAATAACAAGCCAGGAATCAAAACCAGAGCTGGTAGTCAGATGAGCCGAGTCAGGAGCCAAAGCGAATAGTCAGATGAGCTGGAATCAGGAACAAGGAAAACAGCAGAGTCAGGAACAAGCCAGGGATCAGGAACCAGGAAGGACGTCAGGCAGCCAGGTAATACACAGGAACTCTCACAAACAGGTCTGAGACAACGCGAAGGCAAAGCATACTGAACAGAGGCCCTTTAAATAATAAGTGATGACATCACAATTCTGAGACTGCATCCTGTCTCACATGCAAGATGCACACCAGTCTCGCCATAAAAGGAAGTGCAGGAAATGAGCAGCATCCCCCACAATGCACCATAGTCAGGAAGAGAGGTGAGTAAAATGGCTGCCAGCAGCACATGGCCAACACAACAGGGAAAAAACCCTGACAATTATACACTATATCCACAACCACTATATAAATGGATGGTTGAATCTAAGGACTTACGATGTCACAATACATATTGTGATATAGTATTTAGGCACCAAGCTATCTGATATTATATTGTTGCAAAAGCGGCAGATCATTGTATACATAGTTCTGGGGTGTTGCTTTTAAAAATGTACCCCTTTTTAAATATACCAAAAAAGTTGTTATGTTTCAATTCATGTCTGTGAATGAAAGTTACATGAAACACTACCCATATTAACACGACATTTAGAAGGAATAGGAATCTAGAGTGCTACCAGTGTATTCTTTTCCAACCTTATTGGCTTGGCTATACTTCAGGCTGATTTACCAGTGAGGTGAGAGGGGTTTCACAGGGCTCCTGGGGTTTGGTAATCTTCACCTCCTTCTACTAGCAGGGAAGAGTAATTCCCATGAGTAATGGGTTGTGGACTCTCACCACCATGAAAGAAATTAATTTATCAGGTAAGCAAAAATTATGATTTTTGACTATGTCTTTTAGTTTCAGAAGATCTTGGAATAATTAAGTGAGCGGTAGTGGGGAGAAATATTCAATTTAGAGTCCATTGTTTAGAAACTGGTAGGACTGGTGATATATATTGCCAATATAGGTGGTTAAGGGTGAAAGTGCTGAAGAAATAAGCATACACATGAATTATCTTCTCCCATTGTGAGCAAATTCCGTCAGTAATCTATAATCTCTGACTGCTTTAAGTCAGGTTTTTTGAGATGTCCAACCCAAAGCGCCCATGTTCATGCTTCACTCTGCCTGTTGCTGTAATGTAATATATATTATTATTTTTTACATATGCCAAGATTCAGTACTCTCAGACCTCCCATCTCTTTAAGGAGATAGAGGGTATATCTACTAAACCAAGGTTTTATATATTTCCAAATGCATATCTCAATCATACCCTGTAACCACGTTATATTATTGTGTTGTAAAGGGATGGTTATGATTTGCATAAAATATTTTACAAAGCACAATAATTTTAATTACTCCTATTCATCCAAGCTAAGAGATAGGTTTATTATTATTTCATGTAGATAGATCTTGAGTGATGTCCAACATTAATAGTTTATAATTAAATTCTAATAAGGTAGATGGGGAGGGAGTAAGGAATATATCCAAATATTTCATTTCTGGGGGTTTGTATGGAAAGAGGGCAATTATTTAACACAACCACATTCTGTTTTAATAGTTTAATATTGGGGGAGTTTTTATAATATCTCCAGGGGTTTGAATTTATTGTGGTAGATATGGCTTTCTTGCCTGAATTAAGGTATCAGACAAACCTCTGCTAGAGAAAATTAGGTGATCAATTCCAGTCCAAAGATAGAGTCCTGAGATTCTGATGAAAGAAGGTACATTGTAAGAGAAGGTCTTTCTGAGCTGAAGCTGCCAAGGCGGAAAAAAGGACATTTAAATCAAGTCTGAATGTCAAGTTCTGCAACTATCACTCCGGATAACAATGGCAATGGAGGAAAAATGTAGGTAAGTCTGAATGACCAGGAAACCACTAGGATATGCTAGATCTGCTTGAAGATTCTGAGACCTGGCAAAATAGCAGAATAGCTTGTGATTCAGGCAAGAAGCCATGAGGTCTATTTCTGGCAAACTCCAACATCTCAAACACTATTTGTCTAACTCCTGGTTCAGATTCCACTCTACTGGGTGAGGAGGCTGCCTCCCAATTTTTCACTCCTGGAATGTAAATGATGACATTCTGCCCACATTATTATATGATACACTTCCTTCTCTCCAGGGAACTTTGATTTAGATATGATTGAAGATTTAAGTATCTGCATTTTCTTTCTGAAAACAGATGAAGGATTCCTGACTGTGGCAGGGCCAACACTGTAGAGCCCTGAAGATTGTGTGTTCCAGGATGTTTATTGGTAACCTTGGCTCCTGATGAGATCAAACTCCCTGCACTCTCAAAGACCCCCAGACAGACCCTCAACCATGCAGGGTGTCATCTGTCATAATCACAGACCAGACTTGTTAAAAGAAGGACTCCCCCAGGACAAGCAATTAGTGCACCTGCCACCTTGTCATTGACTGTCTTGTCTCCAAATCTAACAAGACCATTCCACTGCTAAAGTAGTGACAACTGTAGAGGCCGGAGATGAAACCTGGAAAAGTATCTGAAAACAGCCACCATGAGGCCTGCTTGACAGAAGTAAGGGAAGTATGCTGAAGTTGAGCACACATATGCTGATCTTTGTTGCTGCATTTTTCTATCAGAGACAAGTGCATAAGTAAGTCTATGATCAAACCAAAAAAGGACACACAAATTTGAGGAGTCCAAGTGCTCTTTGGCAGAGTGATTTGCAAAACATGAGTTTAAAGCACTTGAAGGACAGTGTGTGTTTAACAACCTGCTCAAGAGATGGTGCTTGCACCAGAATGTCATCTAGATCGGGTGCTACGGAGATGCATTGATTCTGTACCTCCACCAAGATGGCCCCAAGAACTTTAGTAAATATGCTAGGGGCTGTGGCAAGACCAAAAGGGAACACCACTAAATGGCAATAAAAGTTTATTAAGGTAAACCTCAGGAATATAAAGGTGGTTATAAATTGGAATATGGAAATAAGCATATTTTTAGGTCAGTGGTCAAATAGTCTCTATCTTGAAACTGGGAACTTGGACCAGGCAGCTTTAGGTTTCCATGTCTTAGATTATCAAAAGGTGCAAAACTGTCCGAAAGTCTACTTTTACTTCTAGTGACTGTAGCAATGACTGCATCTAATCCAGGGCCAAACAAAAATTTACACTGAAAATGCTAATAGTCTGCTGTTGGAAAGTATATACACAGACCAACATTTAAGCTATAAGGCATATCTATATAGAAACTTCAGATGATCCTGGATTTCTTCCAAAGATAATTCACTAGGCACTAGAACAAGGTACACTGAAAAGGAAATCTGCTAGCTTAAAAACACCTTCTGTGGAAACCTTCAAGTTTCCAGTTCAAACAAAAAGAGAAACAGTCTGCCAGGAATGAACAACAACAGCTCAAATAGCTTGTTCTATGGCCCGGTTGCCACCTGGGAGTAGATTCATTTTGCCCAATTGTGCTTTCACAGAGGAAAACTCTCCTGAAGCATATCAATCTGATCTCGCCTAAGCGGTTCAGTCCAGCCTCGAAATACCAGGCAATTCTACTCTGAACAATGGAAACAACAACAACCCCAGATGATCGTTTTTGCCATCTATGGGCCTCGTCAGTGAGGTGCAGCCATATCCCTCTGAGCACGTTGGGCTGGGAGTCCACGTCTGGTTTCCCCCATCACTCTTAGAGAGACCCTAAGGATCATTATGCAAATTCGAATATAAAGAGAAAAAATGTCTGCCAGGAATGAACAACAGCTCAAATAGCTTGTTCTATGGCCCAGTTGCCACCTGGGAGTAGCTTCTTTTTGCTCAATTGTGCCTTCACAGAGGAAAACTTTCCTGAAGCATATCAGTCTGATCCCGCCTAACCAGGTCAGTCCAGCCCCGAAATACCAGGCTTTTCTCCTCTGAACAAGGAGAATGGCAACCCCAGAAGATCGTTTCGGCCTTCTATGGACCTCGTCAGTGAGGTGCAGCATATACCTCTAAGCACATTGGGCAGGGAGTCCACATATGGTTTCCACCATCACCCTTAGGGTGTTCCTAAGGGTCATTATGCAAATTCAAACAAAAAGAGAAACAGTCTGCCAGGAGCAAGTTCATGAGATCATTGAAAGAAGTACTATCCTCTAAAATAATGGTGTTTCACCTGGCAAGGGTAGAAATAAACAATGAGACAAAACCACTCAACTAGGAACTAACAATAGCTCAGTAGCTATAGTCAACACCTGGGAGCAGCCTCTTTTAGCCCAATTGTGCCTTTCACAGAGATAACTTTGCTCAGTGTTCTCTCCACACATGACTGATTTTATTGATCAGCTGGCTAAAATTATCATTAAATCAATATATGTTAAAGTTTATAAAAAAAATTGTGCTTTGGGTAGATTAAGCAGCATTATAAATAAGAGAAAATGTTATAATTTTGCATAGTATTTACACTGAGCCCACCCGGCTGCTACATAAGGTCACCTGGTTGGAAAATGTTCTGTGGAAAACATTGCTGCTGGTGCACTGTGTACATATAACTTTTATTTGTGTGTATTCTCTACAATTTGTGCAACACCTGCATATGCAGGATCAAGCTCACACAGGGGACATATGTTCAAAAATAACAAGGTGGTTATTTGAAGAACTTGGTTATAATACTATTTATTTAGGCATAATTGTTTCACAATCTTGCAAGTTACTGTCTTTTATGTTATGTGGTTGTTCTTGTTACTATGTAATGTCCCATTAAATACTGCTGCCTAGGATTGCAAAAGTCCCTATATATATATATATATATATATATATATACACAGAAAGACAGAGGAAACCTGAGAGTCCCAAACTTGAGGTAATATAGATTAGCCACTTTCTTTCTCCAGATAGTAGATTGATGCAAAATGTTTAATCATAAAGAATGGGTAGAATTAGAGGGTGCCTTAGAGCAGGGTTCTTCAAACCACGGGTCGGGACCCATTACTGGGTCGCAATACAATGATTACTGGGTCGTGAGCACCGTTCCCAAGTCTAATAAGCATGGGTGTCTGTTCATCTCCCTGTGTGTCAGGTAGTATTTCTACTCCCCCGTTACAAGTGATGCTGCCAGTGGGCCAGTGTCAGGGTGCCAGGAATCAGACTGAGATGAGAAGTGCAAAAAAAGTAAATTTATGCTTACCTGATAAATTAATTTCTTCTACAATATGATGAGTCCACGGATTTCATCCTTACTTGTGGGATTTATCCTCCTGCTAACAGCAAGTGGCAAAGAGCACCACAGCAGAGCTGTATATATAGCTCCTCCCTTCCCTCCACCCCCAGTCATTCGACCGAAGGTTAGGAAGAGAAAGGAAAAGCTAAAGGTGCAGAGGTGACTGAAGTTTATAAAAAATAAATATAATCTAAACATGTCTTAAAAATAACAGGGTGGGCCGTGGACTCGTCATATCGTAGAAGAAATTAATTTATCAGGTAAGCATAAATTTACTTTTCTTCTACAAGATATGAAGAGTTCACGGATTTCATCCTTACTTGTGGGATACAATACCAAAGCTACAGGACACGGATGAAAGGGAGGGACAAGACAGGAACCTAAACGGAAGGCACCACTGCTTGAAGAACCTTTCAGCCTCAGAAGAAGCAAAAGTATCAAATTTGTAAAATTTGGAAAAAGTGTGAAGAGACGACCAAGTCGCAGCCTTGCAAATCTGTTCAAAAGAAGCATCATTTTTAAATGCCCATGAGGAAGCCACAGCCCTAGTAGAATGAGCCGTAATTCTTTCAGGAGGCTGCTGTCCAGCAGTCTCATATGCCAGACAGATTATACTCTTCAGCCAAAAAGAAAGGGAGGTAGCCGTAGCTTTCTGACCCCTACGCTTTCCAGAGAAAACAATGAATAATGAAGATGATTGACGGAAATCCTTAGTCGCCTGCAAGTAAAACTTCAGGGCACGGACCACGTCCAAGTTATGCAACATACGCTCCTTAGAAGAAGGGTTAGGACACAACGAAGGAACAATGATTTCCTGATTAATATTTTTATTAGAAACAACCTTAGGAAGGAAATCAGGTTTGGTACGTAAAACCACCTTATCAGAATGAAAGATAAGATAAGGCGAATCACATTGTAATGCTGAAAGCTCAGAAACTCTACGAGCAGAAGAAATAGCAACCAAAAACAAAACTTTCCAAAATAACAACTTAATGTTCTTCAAGGGGTTCCGTTTGAACCCATGCATTAGATAGATATTAAGAACTAAATTTAAACTCCGGGGTGGAGCAATTGGTTTAAACACAGGCTTAATTCTGGTTAGAGCCTGACAAAAGACTGAACGTCTGGAACATCTGCCAAACGTTTGTGTAGCAAAATTGACAAAGCAGAAATTTGTCCCTTTAAGGAACTTGCTGATAATCCTCTCTCCAATCCTTCTTGGAGAAAAGACAGAATCCTGGGAATCCTAACCTTACTCCATGAGTAGCCCTTGGATTCACACCAAAAAAGATATTTACGCCATATCTTATGATAGATCTTTCTAGTGACAGGCTTACGTGCCTGAATCAAAGTATCAATGACCGAATCAGAGAATCCCCGCTTAGATAAAATCAAGTGTTCAATCTCCAAGCAGTCAGCTGCAGAGAAATTAAATTTGGATGATGGAAAGGACCTTGAATGAGAAGGTCCTGTCTCACTGGAAGTTTCCACGGAAGCAGAGAGGACATGTCCACTAGATCTGCATACCAAGTCCTGCGTGGCCACGCAGGCGCAATTAGAATTACTGAAGCTCTCTCCTGTTTGATCCGAGCAATCACCCAGGGAAGGAGAGGAAACGGTGGAAACACATAAGCTAGGTTGAACGACCAAGGAACTGCCAAGGCATCTATCAGTTCGGCCTGAGGATCCCTCGACCTGGATCCGTATCTTGGAAGCTTGGCATTCTGTCGAGACGCCATCAGATCCAATTCTGGTCTGCCCCATCGGAGAATCAGCGAGGCAAAGACCTCCGGATGGAGTTCCCACTCCCCCAGATGAAAAGCCTGTCGGCTTAAAAAGTCTGCTTCCCAGTTGTCCACTCCTGGGATGTAGATTGCTGACAGATAACAAGAGTGGGCCTCCGCCCATCGAATTATCTTGGATACTTCTGTCATCGCCAAGGAACTTCTCGTTCCTCCCTGATGATTGATGTAAGTCACAGTCGTGATGTTGTCTGACTGGAATCTGATGAATCTGGTCGAAGCCAACTGAGGCCACGCCTGAAGCACATTGAATATTGCTCTCAATTCTAGAATATTGATTGGAAGTAGAGACTCCACCTGAGTCCATACACCCTGAGCCTTCAGGGAATTCCAGACTGCACCCCAGCCTAGTAGACTGGCGTCTGTTGTCACTATCACCCACGAGGGTCTGCGGAAACACGTCCCTTGGGACAGATGATTCGGCGACAACCACCAAAGAAGAGTCTCTTGTCTCCTGGTCCAGATTTATCGGAGGAGATAAATTTGCATAATCCCCATTCCACTGTCCGAGCATGCACAGTTGCAGTGGTCTGAGATGAAATCGAGCAAATGGAATGATGTCCATTGCCACCACCATTAATCCAATTACTTCCATGCACTGAGCCACTGACGGCCGAGGATTTGACTGAAGGGCTCGGCATGTATTTAGAATCTTTGACTTTCTGACCTCCGTCAGAAAAATCTTCATAGCTATTGAATCTATCAGAGTTTCCAAGAAGGGAACCCTTGTCTGTGGAATTAGTGAACTTTTTTCCAAATTCACCTTCCATCCGTGAGTTCTCAGGAAGGACAACACTGTGTCTGTATGAGACTTTGTTAGATGATAGGTTGACACCTGAATCAGAATATTGTCCAGATAAGGCGCCACTGCTATGCCCCGCAGCCTGAGAACCGCCAGAAGGGACCCTAGAACCTTCGTGAAGATCCTGGGTTCTGTGGCCAACCCGAAGGGAAGAGCCACGAACTGAAAATGTTTGTCCAGGAAGGCAAACCTTAGGTACTGATCATGATCCTTGTGGATAGGAATATGCAGGTATGCATCCTTCAAGTCCACGGTAGTCATATATTGACCCTCCTGGATCATTGGTAAAATTGTTCGAATAGTCTCCATCTTGAAGGATGGGACTCTGAAAAAATTGTTTAGACTCTTGAGATCTAAAATGGGTCTGAACATTCCCTCTTTTTTGGGAACCACGAAAAGATTTGAGTAAAACCCCCGCCCTTGTTCTAGTTTTGGAACGGGACAAATTACTCCCATGGTAGAGAGGTCTTTTACACAACGTAAGAATGCCTCTCTTTATCTGGTCTACAGACAATCGTGAAAGAAGAAATCTCCCTCTTGGGAGAAAACTTTTGAATTCCAGTTGATACCCGTGGGTCACGATCTCTAGTGCCCAAGGGTCCTGAACATCTCTTGCCCAAGCCTGAGCAAAGAGAGAAAGTCTGCCCCCTACTAGATCTGGTCCCAGATCAGGGGCCGCCCCTTCATGCTGTCCTGGTAGCAGCAGCTGGCTTCTTGGGTTATTAACCCTTGTTCCAAGCCTGGTTGGGTCTCCAGACGGACTTGGCCTGAGCAAAATTCCCTTCCTGCTTTGTGGAGGAAGAGGAAGAAGGGGGTACTCCTTTAAAGTTCCGAAAGGAACAAAAATTATTTTGTTTACCCCTCATCTTAACTGACTTATCCTGAGGTAAAGCGTGACCTTTACCTCCAATGTTAGAAATTATTTCCTTCAACTCAGGCCCAAATAGGGTCTTACCCTTGAAAGGAATAGCCAAGATCTTTGACTTAGATGATCAGCAGACCACGATTTTAACCATAACGCTCTACGCGCTAAAATGGCAAATCCTGCATTTTTAGCCGTCAACTTAGCAATTTGAAAGGCGTCATCTGTAATAAAAGAATTAGCTAGCCTGAGAGCCTTAATTCTATCTAAAATATCCTCTAAAGGGGTCTCAGTTTTAAGAGACTCTTCTAGAGCATCAAAACAGAAAGCCGCTGCAGTAGTAACTGGAACAATGCAGGCTGTCGGTTGTAAAAGGAAACCCTGATGAATAAATAACTTCTTTAGAAGACCCTCTAATTTTTTTATCCATAGGGTCTTTGAAAGCACAGCTGTCCTCAATAGGAATAGTTGTACGCTTAGCCAGGGTAGATATAACTCCCTCCACCTTAGGGACAGTCTGCCAAGAGTCCCGAATGGTATCTGATATGGGATACATTTTCTTAAAATTAGGAGGGGGAGAGAACGGTATACCCGGTCTTTCCCACTCCTTCTTAATAATCTCCGAAACTCTCTTAGGAACCGGAAAAACATCAGTGTAAGCGGTTACTTCTAGATATTTGTCCATTTTACACAATCTCTCTGCTGTTACCACAATAGGGTCACAGTCATCCAGAGTCGCTAAGACAGGCGGAGGTGTTCTAGCTTAAATTTAAAGGACATGACGTCCGAATCTGTCTGAGGTAACATACTTCCTGGTTTCGAAAGTTCTCCCTCAGACAAAATTTCCCTGACCCCCAACTCAGATCCCTGTGAGGGCACATCGGAAATAGCCAACAAAGCATCAGAGGACTCAGTATTTACATTGATTCCTGTCCTACTGCGTTTACCCTGTAACACTGGTAATTTAGATAATACCTCTGTAAAGGTAGTTGACATAACTGCAGCCATATCCTGCAGATTAAAAGAATTAGACGCATTTGAGGAACTTGGGTGGGCGTTAATGGTTGTGACACTTGGGGAGAATTAGACGGCATATCCGGATTCTCTTCAGACTGAGAATCATCCTTAGGCACACTTTTACATAAAATATGCTTTTTACATTGTAAGGCCCTTTCAGTACAAGAGGTACACAAAGTAAGAGAGGGTTCCACAATGGCTTCTAAACACATAGAACAAGGAGTTTCCTCAAGTTCAGACATGTTAAACAGACTAGCAATAGCCACAATAGTCATAAATCACCTTATTTACTGATTCAAAAAAACGTACTGCGCCTTTAAGAAATAAAAAGCGCAACAATTTTTCTAAACTGCCCTAAAAACGTTGTTATCACTAAACTATTTTATATAACAGTTAAATTTTTCCAAAAATTATTGCACCCTATAGGCAGAAGAGATTCACCCTTTAAGGAGACACTTTAATTAAAAAAATATACTTAAACAATGAAAAACAGCCCCTGCACCTCGCCACAGCTCTGCTGTGGCGCCTACCTGCCCTCAGGGTACTGAAAATTGACTCGACAACGATACGGTGACTGGAAAACAACTTTAGGCCCCACCGGAGCTAATGCCTGTTGCCTTCTTAGAGAGAGAAAACTGCGCCTGAGCGTGCGAAATAGGCCCCGCCCATCATGGACGTTGCATCAACAAACAGTCTAACCGCATGAGAAGCGGTTTGAGTTAAGCCATGTGGTCCCCTGTACTTACAAACTTCTAACATATAATTGCAGCCCTACTGACCTTAAATAATAAAGATATATATATGTCAAGCTGCCTCTCCCAGTGTCAATATAGCCACAATATAGATATGCAAACCGTTAATATCAATATGTATAGAAAACTACTGCTTACCCCTTCCCTTGCAGGTAAAAAATGTCAGCCAGTTCTGATATAACAAGTCTCCTCAGAATAAAAGACTGAACATACCTCAATGTTGCTTGAAGCATGACACTGTTCTCCACACTGAAGATTTCTCTTGCACTACCTTCAGAAGTTCTGTGGGAACCAGAATGGATCTTAGTAACGTCTGCTAAGATCATCAACCTCAGGGCAGAAGAATCTTCATTCCATTTCTTCCTGAGGAAAAGAGTACTCACCGGTACCATTTAAAAAAAAAAAACTTCTTGATTGAAGAATCTAAAACTAACACCTCACTTTACCTCTTCCTATTACTAACACAGGCAAAGAGAATGACTGGGGGTGGAGAGAAGGGAGGAGCTATATATACAGCTCTGCTGTGGTGCTCTTTGCCCCTTCCTGTTAGCAGGAGGATAAATCCCACAAGTAAGGATGATATCCATGGACTCGTCATATCTTGTAGAAGAAATAATCACACCTTTATTAATAACAAAAAATAATAAAAAGTCCACAATTCAAATAACAAGCCAGGAGTCAAAACCAGAGCTGGTAGTCAGACGAGCCAAAGCGAATAGTCAGACGAGCCGGAATCAGGAACAAGGAGAAACAGCAGAGTCAGGAACAAGCCAGGGATTAGGAACCAGGAGGGACGTCAGACACCCAGGTAATACACAGGAACTGGAACTCACAAACAGGTCTTAGATAACGCAAGGGCAAAGCATACTGAAGAGGCCCTTTAAATAATAAGTGATGACATCACAATTCTGAGACTGAAACCTGTCTCACATGGATGATGTACATCAGTCTGGCCATAAAAGGAAGTGCAGGAAATGAGCAGCATCACACACTATGCACTAGAGTCAACAAGAGAGGTGAGTAAAATGGCTGCCAGCAGCACATGGCAAACAAAGCAGGGAAAAAACCCTGACAGCCAGTACTGCATCAGGTCCCTGTGATTCTCCCGTATTCTATGCTCTTTCTCCACAGACAGGACAGGATGCAGAACTGCCTGCTCCTGCTGACCCCTGATCGCTCAGTATTCCTTTCTGACACAATATTTCCTCCCCCACTAGTACTAGTGATGCTGCTAGTGGCCGGTACCGTGGGGATTATGTCACCACGCCCGCTGCTACGCAGAGCAGGCCCCGCAGCCTCAGCAACCGGCTGTCACCCTGTAGTAGATGCACCAGGTCCCTCCGATACTCCTGTAACCTCTGCTCTTTTCCCCTCAGACAAGATGCCTGCTCCTTCTGCCCTTGAACATGACGCCCCTAGCCCAGTCTCAGGAGCCAGAAAACATGACCAATTTCATGGAGGATATGCAGTGGCTGTCTTAAATTAATTAGTATAGTGGCAACCATGGGGGGCTTAGGATGAGGGCAACATCACGGGTGCAGGGGGTGTATACAGTGATGATTATGTTGGGGAGTTTGCAATAGAACAGAAGCGGAGTAGGGAGGGTTACACATATACAGAGGGGCGGGAAAGGGTATATGGGGGGGGGCAGACTGGCATACACAGGAAGATTAAGCACCTAATGTCCATAACTTTTTCACTTTATACACAGGGGAACCAGGAATGCAGGTGTGGGGTACATGATGTAATTCATGGGAAGCATAAGGGGTTTACTGTGCTCAGATGAGTCAGAGTATTGTAAGCTAAGTGGTAACTTCAGCTTCAGCGGAGCTTTAAAGACCTGAATTAATGTATTTACAGGGTTGGAATCCCCTGCATTCAGTTCTCATAGTTCTAAACTAAAACCTCCTGAAGCAGGAAGCGGATATGGTTTACTTAAAAGCAGACTCTGTCTCAGCGTCTTCAGAGAAAATGTCACCCTCAGAACAAGATTCAGCCGAGTCAGAGTATTGTAAGCTAAGTGGTAACTGAGCCTGGGGTTTAGGACGCTGCCTATTACAACTGGTTAATTTGGTCCACTGGAACAGAATTGCATAGTAAGCAGGAATAATGGACTGAAGTATTAGAAGGGTCTCTTCTAATGGGTCAGTGATAATAGATGGGGTACAGACATGACTCAAAAATGATAAGCAAAACTGAGCAAGTGTATTTACCCAAAATACAATATACATCTCAGAACCCCAGTCAGAAAACACACCAAATGGTTTTCCCTCAGAAAAAGATCACCCACCCATCCCTTCAACAGCTCATATGAGGGTACTCACCCACCTTCTGGGCAAAGAAAGTGATACAACTGGGCCCAGATTGCTTGCAATGCCTGCAGACTGTCCCTGAGCAAATATCAGCCAGTCACTGATCTGGTGAGGGAGAAAAGGGCACCAAACATGGGGGGGTGAAGCTTACCCCCAGAATGATATGCAGGCCAAAGCCTGTGAGAAAAAAACACTCCTTACAGATAAAAAGTGAATAAAAATGTTCCCATTTCATTCCCCCTCTGTCTCCCACCCTAACCGCAACCACAATGAGCTGAACCACTAACTGCACAAGAAGTTGTAATATCTGAATGTCACATATATACCCTCGTCTGTACCCTTCATCCCTCAGACATGCCACACAAGTATATTCACTGATCTATCACACACGTGAACACTCACCCCTGGTCTGTGCCCCTCAAACCTGTAAAACTAACGGCTAGATTTAGAGTTTGGCGGTAGCCGTCAAAACCAGCGTTAGAGGCTCCTAATGCTGGTTTTAGGCTACCGCCGGTATTTGGAGTCAGTCAGGAAAGGGTCTAACGCTCACTTTCCAGCCGCGACTTTTCCATACCGCAGATCCCCTTACATCAATTGCGTATCCTATCTTTTCAATGGGATCTTTCTAACTCCGGTATTTAGAGTCGTGTCTGGAGTGAGCGTTAGAAATCTAACGACCAAACTCCAGCCGCAGAAAAAAGTCAGTAGTTAAGAGCTTTTTGGGCTAACGCCGGTTCATAAAGCTCTTAACTACTGTGCTCTAAAGTACACTAACACCCATAAACTACCTATGTACCCCTAAACCGAGGTCCCCCCACATCGCCGCCACTCTATTAAATATTTTTAACCCCTAATCTGCCGACCGCCACCTACGTTATCCTTATGTACCCCTAATCTGCTGCCCCTAACACCGCCGACCCCTATATTATATTTATTAACCCCTAATCTGCCCCCCACAACGTCGCCTCCACCTGCCTACACTTATTAACCCCTAATCTGCCGACCGGACCGCACCGCTATTATAATAAAGTTATTAACCCCTAATCCGCCTCACTAACCCTATAATTAATAGTATTAACCCCTAATCTGCCCTCCCTAACATTGCCGACACCTAACTTCAAACATTAACCCCTAATCTGCCGACTGGATCACCGCTACTCTATTAAATTTATTAACCCCTAACCCTAACACCCCCCTAAGTTAAATATAATTTTATTCTAACTAAATAAATTAATTCTTATTAAATAACTTATTCCTATTTAAAGCTAAATACTTACCTGTAAAATAAACCCTAATATAGCTACAATATAACGAATAATTATATTGTAGCTATTTTAGGATTAATATTTATTTTACAGGCAACTTTGTAATTATTTTAACCAAGTACAATAGCTATTAAATAGTTAAGAACTATTTAATAGTTACCTAGTTAAAATAATAACAAAATTACCTGTAAAATAAATCCTAACCTAAGTTACAATTAAACCTAACACTATACTATCATTAAATTAATTAAATAAAATACCTACAATTATCTACAATTAAACCTAACACTACACTATCAATAAATAAATTAAATACAATTCCTACAAATAACTACAATTAAATAAACTAACTAAAGTACAAAAAATAAAAAAGAACTAAGTTACAAAAAATAAAAAAATATTTACAAACATTAGAAAAAATTACAACAATTTTAAACTAATTAAACCTACTCTAAGCCCCCTAATAAAATAACAAAGACCCCCAAAATAAAAAAATGCCCTACCCTATTCTAAAATTACTAAAGTTCAAAGCTCTTTTACCTTACCAGCCCTGAACAGGGCCCTTTGCGGGGCATGCCCCAAAGAATTCAGCTCTTTTGCCTGTAAAAAAAACCACATACAATTACCCCCCCCCAACATTACAGCCCACCACCCACATACCCCTAATCTAACCCAAACCCCCCTTAAATAAACCTAACACTAAGCCCCTGAAGATCTTCCTACCTTATCTTCACCATACCAGGTTCACCGATCGGTCCAGAAGAGCTCCTCCGATGTCCTGATCCAAGCCCAAGCGGGGGGCTGAAGATGTCCATGATCCGGCTGAAGTCATCATCCAAGCGGGAGCTGAAGAGGTCCATGATCCGGCTGAAGTCATCATCCAAGCGGGAGCTGAAGAGGTCCATGATCCGGCTGAAGTCATCATCCAAGCGGGAGCTGAAGAGGTCTATGATCCGGCTGAAGTCTTCTTCAATCTTCTTTCTTCCGGATCCATCTTGCAGACCTCCGACGCGGAACATCCTGCTGGCCCGACGGACTACCGACGAATGAAGGCTCCTTTAAGGGACGTCATCCAAGATGGCGTCCCTCGAATTCCGATCAGCCAATAGAATGCGAGCTCAATCTGATTGGCTGATCGGATAATCGGATTGAACTTGATTCTGATTGGCTGATTCCATCAGCCAATAAGAATTTTCCTACCTTAATTCCGATTGGCTGATAGAATCCTATCAGCCAATCGGAATTCGAGGGGCGCCATCTTGGATGACGTCCCTTAAAGGAGCCTTCATTCGTCGGTAGTCCGTCGGGCCAGCAGGATGTTCCGCGTCGGAGGTCTGCAAGATGGATCCGGAAGAAAGAAGATTGAAGATGCCGTTGATAGAAGACTTCATCCGGATCATGGACCTCTTCAGCTCCCGCTTGGATGATGACTTCAGCCAGATCATGGACCTCTTCAGCTCCCGCTTGGATGATGACTTCAGCCGGATCATGGACCTCTTCAGCTCCCGCTTGGATGATGACTTCAGCCGGATCATGGACATCTTCAGCCCCCCGCTTGGGCTTGGATCAGGACATCGGAGGAGCTCTTCTGGACCGATCGGTGAACCTGGTATGGTGAAGATAAGGTAGGAAGATCTTCAGGGGCTTAGTGTTAGGTTTATTTAAGGGGGGTTTGGGTTAGATTAGGGGTATGTGGGTGGTGGGTTGTAATGTTGGGGGGGGGGTATTGTATGTGTTTTTTTTACAGGCAAAAGAGCTGAATTCTTTGGGGCATGCCCCGCAAAGGGCCCTGTTCAGGGCTGGTAAGGTAAAAGAGCTTTGAACTTTAGTAATTTAGAATAGGGTAGGGCATTTTTTTATTTTGGGGGTCTTTGTTATTTTATTAGGTGACTTAGAGTAGGTGTAATTAGTTTAAAATTGTTGTAATATTTTTCTTATGTTTGTAAATATTTTTTTATTTTTTGTAACTTAGTTCTTTTTTATTTTTTGTACTTTAGTTAGTTTATTTAATTGTAGTTATTTGTAGGAATTGTATTTAATTTATTTATTGATAGTGTAGTGTTAGGTTTAATTGTAGATAATTGTAGGTATTTTATTTAATTAATATAATGATAGTATTGTGTTAGGTTTAATTGTAACTTAGGTTAGGATTTATTTTACAGGTAATTTTGTTATTATTTTAACTAGGTAACTATTAAATAGTTCTTAACTATTTAATAGCTATTGTACCTGGTTAAAATAATTACAAAGTTGCCTGTAAAATAAATATTAATCCTAAAATAGCTACAATGTAATTATTCGTTATATTGTAGCTATATTAGGGTTTATTTTACAGGTAAGTATTTAGCTTTAAATAGGAATAAGTTATTTAATAAGAGTTAATTTATTTCGTTAGAATAAAATTATATTTAAATTAGGGGGGTGTTAGGGTTAGGGTTAGAATTAGCTTTAGGGGTTAATAAATTCAATAGAGTAGCGGTGAGCTCCAGTCGGCAGATTAGGGGTTAATGTTTGAAGTTAGGTGTCGGCGATGTTAGGGAGGGCAGATTAGGGGTTAATACTATTTATTATAGGGTTAGTGAGGCGGATTAGGGGTTAATAACTTTATTATAATAGCGGTGCGGTCCGGTCGGCAGATTAGGGGTTAATAAGTGTAGGTAGGTAGCGGCGACGTTGTGGGGGGCAGATTAGGGGTTAATAAATATAATATAGGGGTCGGCGGTGTTAGGGGCAGCAGATTAGGGGTACATAGCTATAATGTAGGTTGCAGCGGTGTACGGAGCTGCAGATTAGGGGTTAAAAATAATATGCAGGGGTCAGCGATAGCAGGGGCGGCAGAATAGGGGTTAATAAGTGTAAGGCTAGGGGTGTTTAGACTCGGGGTACATGTTAGGGTGTTAGGTGCAGACTTAGGAAGTGTTTCCCCATAGAAAACAATGGGGCTGCGTTAGGAGCTGAACGCGGCTTTTTTGCAGGTGTTTTTTTTTCAGCTCAAACAGCCCCATTGTTTTCTATGGGGGAATCGTGCACGAGCACGTTTTTGAGGCTGGCCGCGTCCGTAAGCAACTCTGGTATCGAGAGTTGCAGTGGCGTTAAATATGCCTGTACGCTCCCTTTTTGGAGCCTAACGCAGCCATTCTGTGGACTCTCAATACCAGAGTTATTTTAAAGGTGCGGCCAGAAAAAAGCCCGCGTAGCTAACGCACCCCCTTGGCCACAAAACTCCAAATCTAGGCCATAGTGATAAAAAAAAAAAAAAAAAAAAAAAAAAAAAAAACGCTTAGACTAATCAAACTAATGTATCAATTAAATGAGAATTTTTCAAACTTCCAAATCTACCAAGCTGACAACAGTTATGAAGTCACAGGTAGGAGCAGATAGGAATATTACAGAGAGTTTTGTGGCTAAGTCAGCAGGTTCATTTTGTTTGAAAAAAAAAAGTGTATTTGGTAAATGTTTACCTAAGATTCACACTGCTGTGAATCTGCTGTGTAACCATCTGAGCAAATATAACTATTACTTACATGAGGCAAAATGTCACCAGCACAGAATCGTCTCTTTACTTAAAGGGAAAGCAAAATCAAAAATAAAAGGAACATCAATTTTTTTATTTTATGATTGAGATAGAGTACAATTTACTTCTATTATATAATTTACTTTGTTTCCTTGGTATCCTTTGTTGAAGGGGAAGCAATGCACTACTTGGAGCTAACTTAAAGCCAATGACAAAAAAGGAAAAATGTGCAGCCACCAATCAGCAGCTAGGTATACATTTTAACAAAATGATACAAAGCGAACAAATTAGATAATTGAAAAAAATTGGAAAGAAAGAATTTGGGTTTTATGTCTCTTTAAACAGAGCATACAAATTTAAACAACTTTCAATTTTACTTATATTATCTTTTTGCGTTATTCTCTAGGTATCCTTTGTTAAAAAGGCTCGGGAGAAGCAATGCACTACTGGGAGCTAGCTACTGATTGGTGGCTGCACATATATGCCTCATGTCATTGGTTTACATGATGTGTTCAGCTAGCTCTCAGTAGTGCATTGTTGCACCTTCAACAAAAGGATACCAAGAAAAGTTATCAAATTTGATCAAAGAAGTAAATTAGAAAGTTGTTTAAATTTGTGTGCTCTATTTGAAACATGAAAGAAAAATGTTGTGTTTCATGTTCCTTTAATAAGCGCTAATCACCTGTAGCCGTATTTATAGGAACTTCATCCTCCTCAGTCTTCACCTGATCACACGCATACGGTTCTCCTCCGTGCTCAACCGATGAGCCATTTATAGGCGTCACATCCATACGGCCTGTACAGTGAGAATACACGTGTATGTTTATAGTACTCATGGGATGTATCAATCTCGCTCTCATTATAAATAAAATCATGTGATGACCTAGAAGTTACTATGGGCACATGAGATAATTATTTAGCAGATTATCACATTTATTATGCACAGTTATATGTGTTCCAAGAAACTCAGACACAATATATACGTGCACACTCTCCTGTAACCTGTATCCCCCAGACTAAACAAACATGCACACTCACCTGTAATCTGCATAACTGAGACACAATACACGTGCACACTCTCCTGTAACCTGTATCCCTCAGACTAAACATACATGCACACTCACCTGTAATCTGCAAAAGCTAGACACAACACACATGCACACTCTGCTGGAACCTGTATCCCCCAGACTAAACATACATGCACACTAACCTGCAATCTGCATAATTGAGACACAACATACATGCACACTCTACTGTAACCCGTGTCCCTGACATACACTCAGCAACAGGTGTTTCTGTAAACTGCAGATTCTGCAAAGCTCCCAATGCTAATGACAATACAAATGAAAAAAAAAAAAATCACAGTACCTTCCTTAAAACATTCTTTTATTATGATAGCACCCAAAAAATAGCAACGTTTCTGGTCTGTGTGCCCTTAATCATGTTTGATTAAGGGCGTACAGGGTGAAACATTACATTTCACCTGTAAATCACATGTTTTATGTGCTATCATAATAAAAGAACGTTTTACAAAATGTGCTGTGAATATTTTTCATTTGGATTATCCCTCACACACAAACACACAGGTAAACTCACATCCCTCAGACAAAATACATGTGCACTCACATGTAAACCACATGCCTCACACACAACACACTCACCTGTAAACCACATGCCTCACACACAACACACATGCACACTCATCTGTAAACCACATGCCTCACACACACACAACACACTCACCTGTAAACCACATGCCTCACACACAACACATGTGCACACTCACCTGTAAACCACATGCCTCACACACAACACATGTGCACACTCACCTGTAAACCACATGCCTCACACACACACACAACACGTGCACACTCACCTGTAAACCACATGGCTCACACAACACAAGTGCACACTCAAATTTATATAAGGTGGCGCAAATAAATGCCGTTCTGACTTTAGTGGTGTCTATTGAAAATAAAAATCTCTATATGAAAGTGTCCTCCTGATGTATTCTAATTGGTGTATGCAAAAACAGGGGAAACTTTATTCACAGATTTCAATCTGTAGTATAAGAAACAGTATTGTGATAGAGTTTATAAAAAATCAATTTATTAATAATCTAAGATGAATACTAGACAAAACCAAATCTCATATATAACATCCTTAATGCTAAAAATACTAAACACCTGTGTTGGTAAACTATTACTACAATTTAGGTAAAAAACAATCAATAATTAGATCGATGTATAAAATAAAGTAAAATAAGTCTAGACTTTGTAAAAAACAGTAGCAATAAAAACGATTGAAGCAGATTAACAAATCTTCCTATACAGTGTTAAACATGTCTCTACAAGTAATACTTTTAAGACTATATACAGCCCTCAGAATAGGCTTTGTAATAGAGGTCATGAAAAACATAATTTATGTAAGAACTTACCTGATAAATTCATTTCTTTCATATTGGCAAGAGTCCATGAGCTAGTGACATATGGAATATACAATCCTACCAGGAGGGGCAAAGTTTCCCAAACCTCAAAATGCCTACAAATACACCCCTCACCACACCCACAATTCAGTTTAACGAATAGCCAAGCAGTGGGGTGATAAAGAAAGGAGTAGAAAGCATCAACAAAGGAAATTTGGAAATAAATTGTGCTTTATACAAAAAATCATAACCACCATAAAAAGGGTGGGCCTCATGGATTAAGAAATTAATTTATCAGGTAAGTTCTTACATAAATTATGTTTTCTTTCATGTAATTGGCAAGAGTCCATGAGCTAGTGACATATGGGATATCAATACCCAAGATGTGGATCTCCACTCAAGAGTCACTAGAGAGGGAGGGAATAAAATAAAAACAGCCATATACCGCTGAAAAAATTAATCCACAACCCAAAAAAATAAGTTTATTTTCATTTTTGAAAGAAAAAAAACTTAAATCAAAAGCAGAAGAATCAAACTGAAACAGCTGCCTGAAGAACTTTTCTACCAAAAACTGCTTCCGAAGAAGCAAATACATAAAAACGGTAGAATTTATTAAATGTATGCAAAGAGGTCCAAGTCGCTGCTTTGCAAATCTGATCAACTGAAGCTTCATTCTTAAAAGCCCACGAAGTGGAGACTGATCTAGTAGAATGAGCTATAATTCTCTGAGGCGGGGCTTGACCCGACTCCAAATAAGCTTGATGAATCAAAAGCTTGAACCAAGAAGCCAAGGAAATAGTAGAGGCCTTCTGACCTTTCCTAGGACCAGAAAATATAATAGACTAGAAGTCTTCCTGAAATTTTAGTAGCTTCAACATAATATTTCAAAGCTCTCAACAGATCCAAAGAATGTAAGGATCTTTCCAAAGGATTCTTAGGATTAGGACACAAGGAAGGGACAACAATTTCTCTACTAATGTTGTTAGAATTCAAAACCTTAGGTAAAAATTCAAATGAAATCCGCAAAACCGCCTTATCCTGATGAAAATCAGAAAAGGAGATTCACAAGAAAGAGCAGATAGCTCAGAAACTCTTCTAGCAGAAGAGCTAGCCAAAAGGAACAACACTTTCCAAGAAAGTAGTTTAATGTCCAAAGAATGCATAGGCTCAAATGGAGGAGCCTGTAAAGCCTTCAGAACCAAATTAAGACTCCAAGGAGGAGAAATTGATTTAATGACAGGCTTAATACGAACTAAAGCCTGTACAAAACAGTGTATATCAGGAAGTATAGCAATCTTTCTGTGAAATAAAACAGAAAGAGCGGAGATTTGTCCTTTCAAGGAACTTGCAGACAAACCCTTATCCAAACCATCTTGAAGAAACTGTAAAATTCTAGGAATTCTAAAAGAATGCCAGGAGAATTTATGAGAAGAACACCATAAAATGTAAGTCTTCCAAACTCTATAATAAATCTTCCTAGAGACTGATTTACGAGCTTGTAACATAGTATCAATCACTGAGTCAGAGAAAACTATGACTTAGTACTAAGAGTTCAAGTCCCATACCTTCAAATGTAATGATTTGAGATCCTGATAGAAAAACGAACCTTGAGAAAGTAGGTCTGGCCGTAACGGAAGTGGCCAAGGCGGGCAACTGGACATCCGAACCAGATCCGCATACCAAAACCTGTGTGGCCATGCTGGCGCTACCAGCAACACAAATGATTGTTCCATGATGATTTTGGAAATCCCTCTTGGAAGGAGAACTAGAGGCGGGAAGATGTAAGCAGGATGATAACACCAAGGAAGTATCAGCGCATCCACTGCTTCCGCCTGAACATCCCTGGACCTGGACAGGTATCTGGGAAGTTTCTTGTTTAGATGAGAGGCCATGAGATCTATCCCACATCTGAACAATCTGAGAAAAAAAACATCTGGATGGAGAGACCACTCCCCTGGATGTAAAGTCTGGCGGCTGAGATAATCCGCTTCCCAATTGTCTACACCTGGGATATGCACCGCAGAGATTAGACAGGAGCTGGATTCCACCCAAACAAGTATTCGAGATACTTCTTTCATAGCTTGGGGACTGCGAGTCCCACCCTGATGATTGACATATGCCACTGTTGTGATAATGTCTGTCTGAAAACAAATGAACGGTTCTCTCTTTAACAGAGGCCAAAACTGAAGAGCTCTGAGAAATGCACGGAGTTCTAAAATATTTATTGGAAATCTCGCCTCTTGAAATTTCCAAACCCCTTGTGCTGTCAGAGATCCTCAAACAGCTCCCCAACCTGAAAGACTCGCATCTGTTGTGATCACAGTCCAGGTTGGCCGAACAAAAGAAGCCCCTTGAACTAAACGATGGTGATCTATCCACCATGTCAGAGAGTGTCGTACATTGGGATTTAAGGATATTAATTGTGATATATTTGTATAATCCCTGCACCACTGATTCAGCATACAAAGCTGAAGAGGTCTCATGTGAAAACGAGCAAAGGGGATCGCGTCCGATGCTGCAGTCATGGGACCTAAAACTTCCATGCACATAGCCACTGAAGGGAATGACTGAGACTGAAGGTGCCGGCAGGCTGCAACCAATGTTAAACGTCTCTTGTCTGTTAGAGACAGAGTCATGGACACTGAATCTATCTAAGCCTTGTCTGAGGAATCAAGAAACTTTTTGGTAAATTGATCCTCCAACCATGTTTCCGAAGAAACAACACTAGTTGATTCGTGTGAGATACTGCAGTACGTAAAGACTGAGCTAGTACCAAGATATCGTCCAAATAAGGAAACACCGCAACACCCTGTTCTCTGATTAGAGAGTAGGACACCCAGAACCTTTGAAAAGATTATTGGAGCGGTTGCTAGGGCAAATGGAAGAGCAACAAATTGGTAATGCTTGTCTAGAAAAGAGAATCTCAGAAACGGATAATGTTCTGGATGAATCGGAATATGAAGGTATGCAACCTGCAAGTCTATTGTGGACATATAATGTCCTCGCTGAACAAAAGGCAGAATAGTCCTTATAGTCACCATCTTGAAAGTTGATACTCTTACATAACAATTCAAATTTTTCAGATCCAGGACTGGTCTGAATAAATTTTCCTTCTTTGGGACAATGAATAGATTTGAATAAAACACCAAACCTTGTTCCAGAAGAGGAACTGGCATGATTACCCCTGAAGACTCCAGGTCTGAAACACACTTCAGGAAAGCCTGAGCTTTTACTGGGATACGTGAGAGAAAAAATCTTCTCACAGGAGGTCTTACTCTTGAGAGACAATGCTCTGAATCCATTGATTCTCTGAATCCATTGATTCAGAACAGATTTTATCCAAAAATCCTTGAAAAACCTTAATCTGCCCCCTACCAGCTGAGCTGGAATGAGGGCCGCACCTTCATGCGGACTTAGGGGCTGGCTTTGGTTTCCTAAAAGGCTTGGATTTATTCCAAATTGAGGAAGGCTTCCAATTGGAGGCAGATTCCTGGGGGGGGGGGGGGGATTGAGTTATTGTTCCTTATTCTGACGAAAGGAACAAAAACGGTTAGAAGCCTTAGATTTACCCTTAGGTTTTTTATCCTGAGGCAGAAAAACTCCCTTTCCCCCAGTAACAGTTGAAATAATAGAATCCAACTGAGAACCAAATAAATTATTACCTTGGAAAGAAAGAAATAGTAATCTAGATGTCATATCAGCATTCCAAGATTTAAGACACAAAGCTCTTCTAGCTAATATAGCTAAAGACATGGATCTAACATCACAAATAAAATGATTAGCATGTTGCAGTAAGCGAATAATGCTAGATATGTCAGAATCCAATTCTTGTTGTGCTAAATTCTCCAACCAGAAAGTTGATGCAGCCGCAACATCAGCCAAAGAAATTGCAGGTCTAAGAAGATGACCTGAATATAAATAGGCCTTCCTTAGATAATATTCAAGCTTCCTATCTAAAGGATCCTTAAAGGAAGTACTATCTTCCATAGGAATAGTGGTACGTTTAACAAGAGTAGAAATAGCCCCATCAACTTTGGGGATCTTTTCCCAAAACTCTATAGATTTTGCTGGCAAAGGACACAATTTTTTAAACCTTGAAGAAGGAATAAAATAAGTACCTGGCTTATTCCATTCCTTAGAAATCATATCAGAAATAGCCTCAGGAATAGGAAAAACCCCTGGAGAAACCACAGGAGGTTTAAAAACAGCATTTAAACGTTTATTAGACTGAACGTCAAGAGGACTGGTTACCTCAATATCCAAAGTAATTAACACTTCTTTTAATAAAGGACGCATATACTCTATTTTAAATAAGTAGATTTGTTAGTGTCAATGTCTGAGGAGGATCTTCTGAATCAGATAGATCCTCATCAGAAGAGGATAAATTATCATATTGTTGGTCATTTGAAATGTCATCAACTAAATGAGAAGTTTTAAAAGACCTATTACATTTATTTGAAGGTGGAAATGCAGACAAAGCCTTCAGAATAGAATCAGAAACAAATTCTTTAAAATTTACAAGTATATTATGCACATTAGAAGTTGAAGGAACTGCAACTGGCAATGTACTATTACTGATGGACACATTCTTGAGAAAGGCGCAATGCCGAAACGCGTAGAAACCTGATTACCATTTGATTTGGAACAGAGTGAGCAGCGAGTAAAGCCACCAAATAGTCAAGCTCCAGAGGAGTTCAGTGTCGGTTGGGATACGTGTGAATACCCAGTGAGACGACCGGTAAGCACAGAGACCGAGTTGAGACAACTCACAAAGACACAAGCGGTGTGGATTAAGAGGCTCACAGCATCTAGAGGAAGTCCCGCCATCGGGGAAATCTACCACTAACGAAGATTAGAACCCATTGGTACAACCGGTAAACGGGGGCTGGGAGACACAGCACTCCACCGGTCTTCATTGTACAACAGGGAAACAGCTCGACAACAGTGCACTGTTCAACGTAAGGAGCCCACACATGCAGCAGAAAAACTTATGTAACAAGCTGATAATTTAACTGCTCAAGTTTTGTAGAAAGGAGGACGCAAAGTAAGAAATACACTCTGTATAAAAAGTACGAACAGTAAGGTGCCTAATCCTCAACATTACAGCAACTGAAGCGTTAGTTTGTTTGCCTTTTCATAAGAAAAGAGACATAACCTATGGGAAGTGATTAACCCCAATTTTGCCTCAACTTTTATATATTGAAAAACGGACATTAATGTGTTGATACAATTTTCATGACCTCTATTACAAAGCCTATTCTGAGGGCTGTGTATACTCTTAAAAGTATTACTTGTAGAGACATGTTTAACACTGTATAGGAAGATTTGTTAATCTGTTTCAATCGTTTTATTGCTACTGTTTTTTACAAAGTCTAGACTTATTTTACTTTATTTTATACATCAATCTAATTATTGATTGTTTTTTACTGGCCTAAATTGAAGTAATAGTTTACCAACACCTGTGTTTAGTATTTTTAGCATTAAGGATGTTATATATGAGATTTGGTTTTGTCTAGTATTCATCTTAGATTATTAATAAATTGATTTTTTATAAACTCTATCACAATACTGTTTCTTATACTACAGATTGAAATCTGTGAATAAGGTTTCCCCTGTTTTTGCATACACCAATTAGAATACATCAGGAGGACACTTTCATATAGAGATTTTTATTTTCAATAGACACCACTAAAGTCAGAACGGCATTTATTTGCGCCACCTTATATAAATTCAAGTAACATTTAAACCTTTGGGAAAGTTTTAAAGGTGAGCAGAGTTCCGCATTAACCAGGTTAGATATTTTCTTTTTTTAAAAGTGCACACTCACCTGTAAACCACATGCCTCACACACACATGTGCACTCACCTGTAAACCACATGCCTCACACACACACACACAACACGTGCACACTCACCTGTAAACCACATGCCTCACACACAACACGTGCACACTCACCTGTAAACCACATGCCTCACACAACACAAGTGCACACTCACCTGTAAACCACATGCCTCACACAAAACACATGTGCACTCACCTGTAAACCACATGCCTCACACAAAACACATGTGCACTCACCTGTAAACCACATGTGCACTCACCTGTAAACCACATGCCTCACACAAAACACATGTGCACTCACCTGTAAACCACATGCCTCACACAACACACATGTGCACTCACCTGTAAACCACATGCCTCACACAACACATGTGCACTCACCTGTAAACCACATGCCTCACACACACAACACACGTGCACACTCACCTTGGCTGATATTGTCACTGGTTTCCTCATCCGGGGCTTCCAGTTGACGACTCAGAAACAGATCTTCTGTTATCTCCACTTTCACTATATCAGCATTATCTTCATCTGTACAAATATATAACTTTACCATAAAAGTGTATTTCCCAGACAGAAAATAGCACTAAAATCACACTGATACCTTCCCTTCCCTCAATTCTTCTACTTTTTAGCTTAAAAGGGACATTAAACACTTTGAGATGGCAATATAAAATGGATAAATTGTATATGTAAAAAAATAAAACTGCAATATACTTTAATTTTTTTTTTTTTTTTTTTATGTCCCCTTTTCCTGTAATTCCATTCTGAAATTGCGAGCTTTCAAGTTCCTTTTAAAAATGGAAGTGCAGAACACTGTTATATTCCACACAGCCATTGACTGCACACTCTAGTGACCTATTTATATCTGTCTCTAATTGGCCACTGTAGAGAAGGTAACCTAAGTTACAACATGGCAGCTCCAATGTTTTATAGACACTAAAACTTAACACATACTTTATCAATATTCAAACTAATGAATGTTTAAAAAAAATGAATCTACATGTTATTCTCAGACTGAGCTTTTCTCTGATCACTCTATCTAGCATTTATTTAATGTTTAATGTCCCTTTAAATCCTTTATTCTGGGCTATACCCTACTATATTCTAGTATAAAAATAGATCATGAACTAAATAAGGGTTAAACTATGTTGTTATCTGCGCTTATAAACGAGACATTAAACTACAAGGGAGAGCAGTAAGTAACTGTGTGCACAGCCCCGGCAGACTCTCACGTATTACTACTCACCGGCAGGGAGGGACCAATGAATTTCAGTCCGATGACTATTCATGTCATCTGTCTCATCCTCTTCCTTCACATTTAATAGCCCAGTGCCCGGGTTTTCCTCTAGACGCCCTGTAATTACAGCCGGAAATTACTTTGTTGTACACAGATTTATTATTCCCAGACATGTTTAAGATATTTTATCTCTTAATATTTAAAGGAAACTGATTTACAAACATAAAAAAGATAGGTGTTCAGGAATTACATCCGCATTACCTTTAATTACCCTGTATTAGGAGTGTAGGGGACAATGGAATAATTCATAGGAACAAGTATTTTGGGCCTTTTGGTGTTTTCAAAAGAAAAAAGATGCCAGAGAGGGACGGTATATCGCCTGCTTGAATACAGATTCCTGCTCCTAAGTAATCTCCACAGACACTTAAGAAGTCTTAGGTTGAGTACAGATTCCAGTCCACGTTTTACTATTCCGCCAGTTCCTGTACTAAACCTCAGAATATTGCCTGTGTATCTGTCAGGGTTTTTTCCCTGTTTTGTTTGCTATGTGCTGCTGGCTATGGTGCATTGTGGGGGATGCTGCTCATTTCCTGCACTTCCTTTTATGGCCAGACTGGTGTGCATCATCTGTGTGAGACAGGATGCAGTCTCAGAATTGTGATGTCATCACTTATTATTTAAAGGGCCTCTGTTCAGTATGCTTTGCCTTTGCGTTGTCTCAGACCTGTTTGTGAGAGTTCCTGTGTATTACCTGGCTGCCTGACGTCCTTCCTGGTTCCTGATCCCTGGCTTGTTCCTGACTCTGCTGTTTTCCTTGTTCCTGATTCCCGCTCGTCTGACTATTCGCTTTGGCTCCTGACTCGGCTCGTCTAACTACCATCTCTGGTTTTGACTCCTGGACTTTTTATTATTTTTTTTGTTATTAATAAAGGTGTGATTATTTTTGCACCTCTCGTCTCAGTCTGATTCCTGGCACCCTGACATTATGCAAAGGCCATGAATCCTGATGGTGCTAATAATCCACCTTTACCTGCCATCATTTCCAGGATGGATGAACAGGATCACCGTTTGGATCAATTTGCTCTAGCCCTGCAAACCCTGCTGACTCGCACTGCACATTTGGACCAAAGTGTCCCACAAGTTATGGCTGCTCCTGTTTCCGCTGCTGCACCTAGTCCTACCAGGAGCATGTCCAGTTCTGCACCTCTACCTCAACGATATGGAGGCAATCCTATTCAGTGCAGAGGGTTTTTGAACCAGGTGGGCATTTACTTTGAGATGTTACCTCAGGCGTTTCCCTCTGACAGAGCTAAGGTGGGATTTCTCATCTCGTTACTCTCTGACACAGCTCTTGCCTGGGCTAATCCCTTGTGGGAGACTAATAAAGGTGATTTCAAATTACCCTGAATTTGTGGCCTCCTTTTGAAGGGTATTTGATGTTCCGGCTCACTCCTCTGCTGCTAAACGACTCATGTCCATTCAGCAAGGTACAAGATCTATTGCTCAATATGTTATTGAGTTCCGTACGCCTGCCGCAGAGGTTGGTTGGAACAATGAAGCACTTGTTGCTGCCTTCTTTCATGGGCTCTCTGATGCATTAAAGACGAAGTTGCTGCCAGAGATTTACCAGAGGATCTCGAGGCATTGGTGTCTAATTGACATCAGACTCAGAGAGAGGCCCTCTTTCAAGCAGCGCTTGCGGAAGCCTTCTGTTCCGTTGTCTCCTACGTGTTCGTTCCCACCCATGCCTCCCTTTCCTCCTGGTCCAGAGTCACCAGATACTGCTGAGCCAATGCAGTTGGGATTCACGCGTCTCTCCGCGGCAGAGAGGGCCTTTAGGAGGAGGGAGGGGCTCTGCCTCTATTGTGGGTTACAGGGCCAACTTTTGAAGTCTTGTCCTACACGGCCGGGAAACGCTCACATCTAAGGTCCTGTCGGGGGCAGACCTTGGGTGGTTTATCCTCGTTCCCGGAACCGCTTAAGGAGAAAACTTTGGTCACGGTTGTCCTTTCCTGGGTGGACTCCTCCATAGTCACCAAGGCTCTTGTTGACTCCAGTGCTGCGGGCTATTTCATTGACAGTGCGTTTGTATCAAAGCACTCCATTTCTGTTTTGCCTCGGTCCGTTCCACTTGCTATTGAGGCCATTGATGGCAGGCCCCTTCAGCCTGCACTCGTTACTCACGAAACTGCTCCGTTGTACATGGCTGTTGGGGCTCTCCATTTTGAAACCCTCCAGTTCCAGGTGATAAACTCGCCGTTATCCCTGGCTCTAAAAGCACAATCCCAGTCTCGACTGGCGCAGGTCCGAAATTTTGTCATGGTCCCCACAATGTATTTCCACTTGTCTTCGGAAACCAGTTAAAGTCTTGTGCACTTCTTCGGTATCTCAATTGCCAGAGGAGTACCGAGAGTTCCTAGACATTTTTGACAAGGTGCATGCCGGTACGCTGCCTCCTTACCGGTCTTACAATTGTGCCATAGACCTGCAACCCGGAGCCATTCCTCCTCGGGGCAGGGGTTTACCCTCTGTCTGTTGCAGAGAATTGTGCTATGGAGGAGTATGTTGCCAATGCTCTGTCGCGAGGGATCATCTGCAAATCCTGCTCTCCTGCAGGGGCTGGCTTCTTCTTTGTGAAGAAAAAGGGTGGTGAGTTAAGACTATGCATCGATTATAGGGGTCTTAATCGTCTTACCATTAAGAATGCTTACTCTATTCCGCTCATTACGGAACTCTTTGACCGCCTCAAGGGAGCTACAGTCTTTACTAAACTTGATTTGAGAGGAGCGTACAATCTCGTTAGGATCAAGGAGGGCCACGAATGGAAAACAGCATTTAACACCAGGAGCGGGCATTATGATTATTTTGTAATGCCCTTTAGCCTAGGTAATGCTCCAGCTGTTTTCCAGGAATTTATTAATGATGTCCTACGAGATATGTTGCAACAGTGTGTTGTGGTGTACTTAGACGACATCCTCATACACTCATCCACACTTGAGGCTCATCGTTCTGATGTTACACTGGTTCTTCAGAGACTACGTGAGAACGGCCTGTTTTGTAAACTCGAGAAATGTGAGTTCCATCAGACTCAAGTAACCATCCTAGGTTATGTTATCTCCGTTGCAGGGTTCTCCATGGATCCTGACAAGTTATCTGCATTTCTGCAGTGGCCTCGCCCAGTTGGTCTTCGGTCTATTCAACGTTTTTTGGGGTTCGCCAATTAATATAGAAAGTTTATTAAAAACTTTTCTTCCTTGGTCAAATCTATCACAAATATGACCCATAAAGAGAATGATCCACTCCATTGGTCACCTACTGCCATTAAGGCCTTTAATAGTCTTAAGCTCCAGTTCTGGCTCATCCTAACTCTGTCCTGCCTTTCGTTCTTAAAGGTTAATGCGTCTGAGACTGCAGTAGGTGCCCTCTTGTCTCAACGTCCTACGCCTGACGGTTCCTTGCATCCGTGTGGTTTCTTCTCTAAGAAATTGTCTCCAGAGGAGTGCAATTATGAAATTGGCGACAGGGAATTACTGGCCATAATTTTGGCACTCAAGGAATGGAGGCATCTTCGAGGGTACTAGCATGCCAGTGCTCATTCTTACTGACAACAAGAATTTAACTTATCTATCTGAAGCGAAACGTTTGTCGCCCCGACAGGCCAGATGGGCGCTATTTTTGTCTCGGTTTAATTATGTGGTCTCCTACCTGCCTGGTAGTAAGAATGTTAGGGCTGATGCCCTCTCTCGACAATTTTCGCCTCTGTCCAAGGAGTGGTCTGTACCTACTCCTGTTATACCTCCTGACCATATTTTAGCTACCATACATACTAATTTGACTTCTCCCTTGGGGGAGGAGATCCTGGCTGCACAAACCAATGCACCTTCTGAGAAACCTAGTGGTAAGTGTTTTGTTCCTGAGAATCTTCGAACTAAACTTTTGCACACTTACCACTATCCTAAAGCCGCAGGTCACCCAAGCAAGAACCAAATTATTTGGTCTGTCTCTCGACAATGCTGGTGGCCAGGTCTTCGTTCTGATGTTGCTGCGTATGTTGCCTCCTGCTCAGTTTGTGCACAGAATAAGACTCCTCGACGTCTTCCTGTGGGTCTTCTTCAACCTATTGCTAATGGTGAGTGTCCTTGGACACATATTTCCATGGACTTCATTGTCGAGCTCCCCGTTTCCAATGGCAATACTGTTATCGTTATGGTGGTTGACCGTTATTCTAAAATGTCACATTGCATTCCCTTGATGAAGTTGCCTACCGCTCAGGAGCTTGCTTCAATTTTTGTCCGGGAGGTCTACCGTTTACATGGGTTACCCAAGGAGATAGTGGCGGACCGAGGTAGCCAGTTTGTCTCCAGATTTTGGCATTCCTTTTGTGCTCAAAAGGGGATCCAGCTTTCCTTCTCCTCGGCATATCACCCTCAATCCAATGGGGCTGTGGAACGGTCTAATCAAGCTCTGGAACAGTTACTCCGTTGCTATGTCTCAGATCACCACAATAATTGGTCTGAACTGTTACCTTGGGCAGAGTTTGCTTGTAATAGTGCTATTAATGCTTCCTCCAAGTTATCCCCGTTCATGGCGAATTATGGGTTTCAACCATCCTTGTTGCCCAATTCATTCATGTCTCAGGGTATTCCGGCTTTGGAGGAGCATCTCCGTTCCATGTGGGTGCAAATTCAGGATTGCCTTCATTGTTCTATGTAGCACCAAAACTTCCAGGCTGATCGTAGGTGTCTGCCCGCGCCTTCCTACCAGATTGCGGAGAGAGTTTGGCTGTCCTCCCACAACTTGAACCTTCGTATGCCTTCCAATAAACTGGCTCCCCATTATGTTGGTCCTTTTCGAATACTCCAACGGGTCAATCCTGTGGCCTACGCTCTTGACCTTCCTCCTGCAATGCGCATCTCCAATGTTTTTCATATCTCCCTCTTGAAACCATTGGTTTGTAATCGGTTTACCACTGTGTTGCCTCGTCCCCGTCCTATATTTGTTGACAACCATGAGGAGTATAAGGTCAGCAACATTATTGTCTCTCGTATGTCCAGGGGCCGTGTACAGTATTTGGTTCACTGGAGGGGCTATGGTCCGGAGGAGCGTTCTTGGGTTCCCTCCTCTGATGTTCATGCTCCCGCCCTCCTCCGTGCCTTCCATGTCCGTTTCCCCAATAAGCCTTTTGTCCTCCCGCAGGGGAGGGGTCGTTGAGGGGAGGGTACTGTCAGGGATTTTTCCTGACTTGTTTGCCATGTGCTGCTGGCAGCCATTTTACTCATCTCTCTTGCTGACTATGGTGCATTGTGGGGGATGCTGCTCATTTCCTGCACTTCCTTTTATGGCCAGACTGGTGTGCATCATCTGTGTGAGACAGGATGCAGTCTCAGAATTGTGATGTCATCACTTATTATTTAAAGGGCCTCTGTTCAGTATGCTTTGCCTTTGCGTTGTCTCAGACCTGTTTGTGAGAGTTTGTGTGTATTATCTGGCTGTCTAACGTCCTTCCTGATCCCTGGCTTGTTCCCGACTCTGATGTTTTCCTTGATCCTGATTCCGGCTTGTCTGACTATTCGCTTTGGCTCCTGATTCGGCTCGTCTGACTACCAGCTCTGGTTTTGACTCCTGGCTTGTTATTTGACTTCTGGACTTTTTATTATTTTTTTGTTATTAATAAAGGTGTGATTATTTTTGCACCTCTCGTCTCAGTCTGATTCCTGGTACCCTGACAGTATCAGCACACACAGCTTGTTTATTTGAGCTCAGACCCAGTTCTACTGCAGCTGTAGTGCTATAATTATTCATATATATCACCACACACAGCTTGACTATGTGACCCAGACCCAGTACTACTGCAGCTGTAGTGCTATAATTATACCTGTGTATCAGCACACACAGCTTGACTATGTGACCCAGTACTACTGCAGCTGTAGTGCTATAATTATACCTGTGT
The DNA here is from genome assembly GCF_027579735.1 of Bombina bombina. Lineage (NCBI taxonomy): Eukaryota > Metazoa > Chordata > Amphibia > Anura > Bombinatoridae > Bombina > Bombina bombina. Next base: position 850,939,221 of record NC_069502.1, on the reverse strand, counting down.
ATCAGCACACACAGCTCGACTATGTGACCCAGACCCAGAACTACAAGTTGTAGTGCTATAATTATACTTACGTATCAGCACACACAGCTTGTCTATGTGACACAGACCCAGTACTACTGCAGCTTTAGTGCTATAATTATACCTGTATCAGCACACACAGCTTGTCTATGTGACTCAGACCCAGTACTAATGCAGCTGTAGTACTATAATTATACTGTGTATCAGCACACACAGCTTGTCTATGTGACTCACACCCAGTACTACTGAAGCTGTAGTGCTATAATTATACCTGTGTATAAGCACACAGAGCTTGTCTGTGATCCAGACCCAGTACTACTGCAGCAGCAGTGCTATAATTATACCTGTGTATCAGCACACTTACGGCGAGATTACGAGTCGTGCGTTAGAGGCTATGCGGTGCTAACGAGCAGTTTTCTCTCACCGCTCACTTACCTACAGCGCTGGTATTACGGGCTTTTATAAACCCGGCGTTAAAAGGCAAGAAGTGAGCATTGAGCAAAATTTTGCTCCTTACTGCACTCCAATACCAGCGCTGCTTAAGTCAGGGGTGAGCTGGTCGTACGTGCTCGTGCACGAATTCCCCATAGGGATCAACGGGGAGAGCCGGCTGAGAAAAAGTCTAACACCTGCAAAAAAGCAGTGTAAAAAAACTCAGTAACGCAGTCCCATTGATTCCTATGGGGAAATAAAATTTAGACTTCGGGTTTGTGTTAGGTGTAGACATAAACATCCCTAATCTTACATTTATTAACCCCTAATCTGCCGTCCCAACATCGCCGCAACCTACATTACACGTATTAACCCCTAATCTGCCGCTCCGGACACCGCCGCCACCTACATTATACTTATGAACTCCTAATCTGCTGCCCCCAACATCGCAGACACCTACATTATATTTATTAACCCCTAATCTGCCGCCCCCAACGTCGCCGTCACTATACTAAATGCATTAACCCCTAAACCTAAGTCTAACCCTAACACTTATTTTACAAAAGTTCCTGTAAAATAAAACCTAACCCAAGTTACAATAACACCTAACACTATACTATAATTAAATAAATGAACCTAAATAACAACAATTAAATAAATTAAATTAGCTAAAGTACAAAAAAAACAACACTAAATTACAGAAAATAAACACATTACAAGATATTTAAACTAATTACACCTAATCTAATAGCCATGTTAAAATAAAATAAAAAGCCCCCCCAAAATAAAAAAAAACCCTAGCCTAAACTAAACTATCAATAGCTCTTAAAAGGGCCTTTTGCGGGGCATTGCCCCAAAGTAATGTGCTCTTTTACCTGTAAAAAAAAAAAAAAACAACCAACCCCCCCCCCCCAACAGTAAAACCCACCACCCACACAACCAACCCCCCAAATAAAATACTATCTAAAAAAAACTAAGCTCCCCATTGCCCTGAAAAGGTTATTTGGATGGGCATTGCCCTTAAAAGGGCAGTTAGCTCTTTTGCAGGCCCAAACCCTAACCTAAAAATAAAACCCACCCAATACACCCTTAAAAAAAACCTAACACTAACCCTCTGAAGATCGACTTACTGTTCTGAAGACCGGACATCCATTCTCAAGGAAGCGGCAGAAGTCTTCATCCAAGTCGGGCGAAGTGGTCCTCCAGACGGGCAGAAGTCTTCATCCAGACGGCATCTTCTATCTTCATCCATCCGACGCGGAGCAGGTCCATCTTCAAGACATCTGACGCGGAGCATCCTCTTCAAACGAAGTCTTCTTACTGAATGACGTTTCCTTTAAGTGACGTCATCCAAGATGGCGTCCCTTAGATTACGATTGGCTGATAGAATTCTATCAGCCAATCGGAATTAAGGTAGAAAAAATCCTATTGGCTGATGCAATCAGCCAATAGGATTGACCTTGCATTCTATTGGCTGTTCCAATCAGCCAATAGAATGTGAGCTCAATCCTAGGGGGATAGTTTAGTTTAGGGGGGGGGCTTTTATTTTATTTTGATAGGGCTATTAGATTAGGTGTAATTAGTTTAAATATCTTGTAATTTGTTTATTATTTTCTGTAATTTAGTGGGGGGCGGTTGTACTTTAGCTAATTTAATTTATTTAATTGTTGTTAATTTAGTTAATTTATTTAAGTATTGTGTAGTGTTAGGTGGTATTGTAACTTAGATTAGGTTTTATTTTACAGATACTTTTGTATTTATTTTAGCTAGGTAGTTATTAAATAGTTAATAACTATTTAATAACTATTGTACCTAGTTAAAATAAATACAAACTTGCCTGTAAAATAAAAATAAACCCTAAGATAGCTACAATGTAACTATTAGTTATAGTGTAGCTAGCTTATGGTTTATTTTATAGGTAGGTATTTAGTTTTAAATAGGAATTATTTAGGTAATGATAGGAATTTTTATTTAGATTTATTGTAATTAGATTTAAGTTATGAGTGTTAGGGTTAGACTTAGGTTTAGAGGTTAATACATTTAGTATAGTGGCGGCGACATTGGGGGCAGCAGATTAGGGGTAAATAAATGTAGGCAGGTGGCGGCGATGTTAGGAACGGCAGATTAGGGGTTAATAATATTTAACTAGTGTTTGCGAGGCGGGAGTGCGGCGGTTTAGGGGTTAATATGTTTATTATAGTTGTGGCGATGGCCGGAGCGGCAGATTAGGGGTTAATAATTTTATTTTAGTGTTTGCGATGCGGGAGGGCCTCGGTTTAGGGGTTAATAGGTAGTTTATGGGTGTTAGTGTACTTTTTAGCACTTTAGTTATGAGTTTTATGCTACAGCGTTGTACCATAAAACTCTTAACTACTGACTTTTAAATGCGTTAGGACTCTTGACGGGGTAGGGTCTACTGCTCACTTTTTGGCCTCCCAGGACAGACTCGTAATACCAGCGCTATGGAAGGGTTTACGAAGTTTACGTAAGTCGTTTTGCGGTAAGGCCAAAAAAGTGTGCGGGAACCCTAAACCTGCAAGACTCTTAATACCAGCGGTAGTGAAAAAGCAGCGTTAGGACTTAACGCTGCTTTTTCAGCTTACCTCAAAACTCGTAATCTAGGTGAAAGTTTGTCTATATGAGCTCAGACCCAGTATTACTGCAGCTGTAGTGCTATAATATACCTGTGTATCAGCACACACAGCTTGACTATGTGCCAGACCCAGTACTACTGCAGCTGTAGTGCTATAATTATACCTGTGTATCAGCACACACAGCTTGACTATGTGCCAGACCCAGTACTACTGCAGCTGTAGTGCTATAATTATACCTGTGTATCAGCACACACAGCTTGTCTATGTGACACAGACCCAGTACTACTGCAGCTGTAGTGCTATAATTATACCTGTGTATCAGCACACACAGCTTGTCTATGTGAGCTAAGACCCAGTACTACTGCAGCTGTAGTGCTATAATTATACCTGTGTATCAGCACACACAGCTTGTCTATGTGAGATCAGGCCCAGTACTACTGCAGCTGTAGTGCTATAATTATACATGTGTATCAGCACACACAGCTTGTCTATGTGAGATCAGGCCCAGTACTACTGCAGCTGTAGTGCTATAATTATACTGTGTATCAGCACACACAGCTTGTCTATGTGACACAGACCCAGTACTACTGCAGCTGTAGTGCACACACAGCTTGTCTATGTGACTCACACCCAGTACTACTGCAGCTGTAGTGCTATAATTATACATGTGTATCAGCACACACAGCTTGTCTATGTGACACAGACCCAGTACTACTGCAGCTGTAGTGCTATAATTATACCTGTGTATCAGCACACACAGCTTGTCTATGTGACTCACACCCAGTACTACTGCAGCTGTAGTGCTATAATTATACCTGTGTATCAGCACACACAGCTTGTCTATGTGACTCACACCCAGTACTACTGCATCTGTAGTGCTATAATTATACCTGTGTATCAGCACACACAGCTTGTCTATGTGACTCCCACCCAGTACTACTGCAGCTGTAGTGATATAATTATACTGTGTATCAGCACACACAGCTTGTCTATGTGACTCACACCCAGTACTACTGCAGCTGTAGTGCTATAAACATACTGTGTATCAGCACACACAGCTTGTCTATGTGACAGACTCAGTACTACTGCAGCTGTAGTGCTATAATTATACTGTGTATCAGCACACACAGCTTGTCTATGTGACTCACACCCAGTATTACTGCATCTGTAGTGCTATAATTATACCTGTGTATCAGCACACACAGCTTGTCTATATGACACAGACCCAGTACTACTGCAGCTGTAGTGCTATAATTATACCTGTGTATCAGCACACACAGCTTGTCTATGTGACACAGACCCAGTACTACTGCAGCTGTAGTGCTATAATTATACCTGTGTATCAGCACACACAGCTTGTTTATGTGACACAGACCCAGTACTACTGCAGCTGTAGTGATATAATTATACCTGTGTATCAGCACACACAGCTTGTCTATGTGAGACAGACCCAGTACTACTGCAGCTGTAGAGCTATAATTATACCTGTGTATCAGCACACACAGCTTGTCTATGTGAGATCACATCCAGTACTACTGCAGCTGTAGTGCTATAATTATACATGTGTATCAGCACACACAGCTTGTCTATGTGACACAGACCCAGTACTACTGCAGCTGTAGTGCTATAATTATACCTGTGTATCAGCACACACAGCTTGTCTATGTGACTCACACCCAGTACTACTGCAGCTGTAGTGCTATAATTATACCTGTGTATCAGCACACACAGCTTGTCTATGTGACAGACCCAGTACTACTGCAGCTGTAGTGCTATAATTATACCCATGTGTCAGCACACACAGCTTGTCTATGTGACTCACACCCAGTATTACTGCATCTGTAGTGCTATAATTATACCTGTGTATCAGCACACACAGCTTGTCTATGTGACTCCCACCCAGTACTACTGCAGCTGTAGTGATATAACTATACCTGCTGTGTAACCTTCTGAGAAAATATAACTGTTATTTACACAAGACAAAATGTCACATCAACTTCCCTTTACTTAATCAGTGCTAATCACCTGTAGATGTATTTATAGCTACTTCATCCTCCTCAGTCTTCACCTGATCGCTCACATACGATTTTCCTCTGTGTTCAACTGCTGAGCCATCTGTAGGCGTCACATCAGTACGGCCTGTACAGTGAGAATATTCATCTGTTTGTAAGTAGTTTGCAGCCTAAATCCCTCAGACACAACATTTGTACACACTAAACACATGTACCTTACACATACTCACTTGCCTGTAACCTGTGTACTTCACACAGACTATACATGTACACTTACCTGTAACTCCCATGCATCATAAACAACACACATGCACAATTACATGTAACATACGTACACCCTCACATGCAACAGGTGTAAATCAGACACAACATATATGCATATTCACCTGCACATTCCCCTGTAACCCAAATATTATAGACACAACATATAAGAGAAAATGAAGCCATCCTAGAATTTTTCTGTTACTTAATATGCACTAATCACCTGTAGCCGTATTTATAGGAACTTCATCCTGCTCAGTCTTCACCTGATCCCCCACATACGGTTCTCCTCCGTGCTCAACTGCTGAGCCATCTGAACGTGTCACGTCCGTACAGTCTACAAAGTGAGAATATTTGTTAAATAAAAAAAATATCAAGTTACTATTTACAAAATTAGCAACAACTTACTGATCACCACAAAGCACTTTCTGCATATATATATATATATACACACACGACAATCTCAGCTGACACCTGTTGTATGTCACTTGCTTGTAGTCAGTGTTCCATTATGTACAGCTGTGTTAGCTTCTGCTAGTTTGTCATTTTCAATTATATTAGCTTTAGCATTAATATTATATATATATATATATATATATATATATATATATATATATATATATGAAACAAACAATGGGGGATCCAGCACACACATAGAGAAGTTTATCAATCAAACTCTGTTTGTATGGGGTGCACGCACGTCAGAGGCTCCAGCATACCTCTCATACATAAAGAAATCCAAAGAGGAGACGTCAGCACCACCAATTCATCAAGGTATCAGCTTTATTTACAGTAACATGAAGACAAAGCAGCAGCAACGTTTCGAGTCCACCCGGCTCTTAATCATGATGAATTGGTGGTGCTGACGTCTCCTCTTTGGATTTCTATATATAGAATGAGAATAAAACAAAATTTGTGCTGTATGGTTCTGAGCTTTGCAAATCTCTGTACGAGAACAGAGCAGGGCATAAACCAGGGCACATTTTGTAAGGCGTGTCTAGCACCGTGGCACCTGGGTTACTTGAGCCATACATTAGCTAGCATAAAAATCTATATCATTTTATGTTACAATCTCCTCAATGTGTTTAATGTCCCTTTAAAATGACCCTTAACACCTATTGCTTTTGTGTAAAGTTGTGCTTTGTCCCACGGTCCCCAGAGAGGCAAAAAAGCAAATTGCTGCAAATCAGGAAGTCAGTTTAGGTGATTTGCATGTTACAGATTTCGCTTTTTGAACTCTATAGGGAGCGTAGAACAAAGCACAATCTTTACACCAACACAAGAAATGTATAATTTAGGGTTGCCACCTCGGCCATGTTTTCCTGGACACTTATGAGTTACACATGCTGCAGGGTGTGCATGGAGGAACATGAATAGCGCTATCCAGGGTCACTATGTGTGTGCTATCCAGCAGCACAATGCATGTTTCCCTCTGCACACCCTGCAACATGTGTAACTCATAAGTGTCCAGGAAAACATGGCAGAGGTGGCAACTCTAGTATTATGTCCCTTTAATGAAAATGGGCAACATAAATAATGACAGTATATGGTAAAGCTTCTGAACCGTACATAATGTCCCTTTGACCATCCTTTATTAAAAAAACATATTTATCTGCTGCGGTTTCCTGTACGAGACATTTTTTTCTGTGATATTACTTTTTATCATGAGCAGATACTTTATGAGCATTTTCAGGCTAACCTGTGACGCTGTAGCATCAGATAACTGTGATTTATTCTAAAGACAGAGGTCATGTGTTTGCACATCTAAGTACAGAGACTGATATTGAGTGTGCACGTGGTGCTGAGTTCATTATTAACAAGATTAAAGAAGTAGCTTAGTATAAGATGCTGGTTATAAAAAGACAGAGAACGATGGCACTACTGGTGTTGAGTTCTAATATTATTAAAAAATACCCCTATATGTCTGATCGGGGTTTATATACGATTAATATAAATAGAACTGGGTGCTGTACATAGAAAGAGACAAGAACTGAAACAAAATTCGAATGCAAAGCATAAGAACAGTATGTACATAAATAGCACTCCACAACACATGGAATACTGAACCAAGGGTTACCCCGGGACATATGAAATCCCCCAGTATTAGGGGTAAAACATATCTTTTATTAGACTAAATTAAAATAAAATCAGTGTGTGTATTAAAAGCACAAGAAAGTAGCGACGGTACTTCTATACCGGAGTATTACTCAGGAGTGTAGGTGAAGGGTAGGCGACAAAAAGTACCTAAATTACCCCACCTTACACATTTTTGGATGAGCAGCGAGTGCTAAGCAACCATATAAACAAACCAGGATGTCAGCATCAGCTTGGCCTCACACACCCTCCATAAGAGCCAATCGCAATTCAGACTGCAGGGACCTATCAGGAAACTGCAAAGTGTAACGTCACGATTATCTTATGGCGGCCGCCCCACCTTTGACAAAGCCGAAAGGCGAAACATGTCAGGGCGTTTGGGGATGTGTAGTCTCCATTTTTAAACAGCAGAAAGCGTGAATGTGTATTTCTATAACTTAAAGTTAATTTAAACAAACTAAAGATAATTTAAATGGTTACTCTTGGCTGAAATATTTCCAAACCTAACAAAGTTAACAACTAGTAAATAAACTTTTTGACCCATGAAATTAACATCGTTGGGTATTATTATAGTGTTGATCTTTCTGCCTAAGAGAGTCATAATTGTGGCCACCTACGGTATACCGGTCTTGTTATGAGACGAGTGTATGTTGCTCAATACTATCTTTATTCTGAGCTAGTAAAAGTATTCCCATTAGCACTTTTCGGGACTAGATCACAGCAGTGACTGTTTGTAGTACAATTGCACGGATGTATTTAATCTCCTCCCGATACAGAGGACTATAATATATATATATATATATATATATATATATATATATACACACACACACACATACATATAAACATTTCAGTGTTCCCAGGGAGTGCTTGTGCAATATATAAGCACTACATTTACCGGCTTTTTAGGTACTCCACTTAGAACTCAATTATCACATTTTAGGTATATTATACAGTGTTTATTAAGTTATTCAACCGTCCTACTGTTGTACCTATATAGGATTAGCCTGAAAAGAAAAATTCATAAGTAGACAATATTGTTGCAACAATAAATAATATTTTCAGATACTTGTTCATTTGAAGTAACTTTACTGCCTCACAGCAAAAATAATTCTACAATTTATATTTACTTGTACGGTATACTAGCAATACATCCTTTATTAGCAAATGATATATTTTACTTTCTAATGTATACTCCTATCAATAAATGTACTATTAGTATTGACACTAACTGGGGCAAAGTAATAGTCGCTTCAGACAACTGTGGATGTATGAACATACCATACCTTCTCGACATACTGGGCGAAATAGGAACTATTGTCTCAATATTCCAGCAGGTCTGAGGGAGAAATTGTGTAACTAATAAGTGCAACAAGCCAATGTAATTTTGGATACACTATTTAGAACTCGGCTATTATATTAACATTGTAGTTGGTTCTCAGGTCAATTATCCAGTGCCTTGTATTTATTTAACTGTTACGGACTTATACCCATTTATTTCCATACTTAGTTGTACACAGTTGATCTATTGGATTATAGTATAATTCAATTGATATTAGTTTTAGTTACCTTACTTAATATTTTATACTAAGTTGTAACCCAGTACATCCAATAGACTATTCTCTAATTCCCTTGATATATGTTCAAGTAACCTTACTTTATATTCGGCACAGACTTAATATTCTGAACCCCTGAGCGTATTATTAGTTTGTATATTCATATACTATCTTCTCTCCCTCTGCCGGTTAGTACTAAACCGCCACACGAGAGGTTATTATTTATTTTGGTAAATCACTCTCACTATCCTCTGTGAAACAATACCTACACACACACTATATATACTCTTTTTGTCCTAGTAGCCACTCGTTTGGTACCTCACCTACCGGACACATTGGTGATTTATTTCACCTATCAATTAGTGTGCCTCAATTGTACACAGCCATTTATAATTTATTTGTGGTATAACTTTCTCTATTATATTTGGAGCCTTTACTCTGCAATTGGAACTATATATTACACGTTGGGGTAATTTAGGTACTTTTTGTCGCCTACCCTTCACCTACCCTCCTGAGTAATACTCCAGTATAGAAGTACCGTCGCTACTTTCTTGTGCTTTTAATACACACACACTGATTTTATTTTAGTCTAATAAAAGCCATGTTTTACCCCTAATACTGGGGGATTTCATATGTCCCGGGGTAACCCTTGGTTCAGTATTCCATGTGTTGTGGAGTGCTATTTATGTACATACTGTTCTTATGCTTTGCATTAGAATTTTGTTTTTGTATACGATGCTGCTCAGTAGTAGTAGAGTCAGTAAAGTGACAGCACACTACTGATCGTTATGTCCCTTTAAGACAATCAGATCACGGAGGTTTCTGGTTTGTTAATGTAAATAATATCTTATTCTGATGACAAAACCAGGTGACATGCACATGATCTCCTGCTTACCTCCGTGTGCATCAGGAAGGTCTGAGGTTTGGTTTTCGGCCTTGTCAGACATTGTCTTGTTCAGCAACTGAATTTGTCAGATATTCTTATAATGTTTCTCCCTTACTGACAAACGCAGTGATCTGTATTGTACGTGATCTTCACAGTAACAGGACCCTAAACACAGAGAGGGAGAAAAGTCTCATGTACAGTTCATTGTCATAGAGGAAATTATGAATTAGGGGTGAGCAATAACCGTATCTGAGATTTTACTACTGTTTCTTTGTTTTTTTCTTACAGCAAACCAAACACTTTAAAAAAAATAAAAATTTTAGTTTACAGAAATACCCAAATATTATCAAAAGTCATCATATAAATACATTTTCCATAACATACATATTATATTATAGAGAGGTTCCATTTGTCTCACACATACAGCTCAGTTCCCAGTACCTTATATACAGATATTTATTTTATAGAAGTTCCCTCTACATCTCACACACCCAGCCTTCTCTCCAGTACCTTGTGTTAATAAATGTAATACGGACTTCCGGAAGGGGTGGAGCTAGCGCGGGTGCAAGCTCTGAAGCAGCGTTCAGTTTGAGCGTGTGAAATATCTTTACCCCGCTACAGCAGCATAGCCTTTACTGAAAGAGGATCATTTGCGGCATTGGGCGCCCGCACGGCCTGTAGCAGCAGAAGTCGTCAAGGCTGAGATTTGGCCAGTTAGGAAAGCATCACCCCTGCACGTCTGCCCAGTGTAAAAAGATTGCCAGTGGATTCCAGGCTTATACCGCCAAGATACATAGAGGAGCACAGGGAAAAAAAAAGGGTTAGTGTTTGGAGGGAGACCGAAATCCTCATCGATATCCTGCTAGAGGCTGT